>NW_024037061.1:15541902-15824206 GCF_015706575.1 Patiria miniata
AAACGATTTTCAAATTATTATCTTTTGTTAAGAAAAGATTAGTTAAAGCATGGAAGAAAGTGGTAAGAAATTGCCTCAGATCACACGACAGAGCATCTAGAATCCAATTTTTTTCGGGGCCCTTAAGCGAACCCCACGCCGTAAGGGCTTCGCGCTCGCATCAGTTCTGATCAAGGTATGTCCCCCCCCCCCTCCCACACACACACACACGCACTTTTGAGAAGCGATTGACGCCCCTGCCTCAAGCAAGTTCAATGAGTTCGTGTACAAGATTCAGAAGTGAAAGCCAACCCAATTAATTGGTCACCGAATAAACTTTCGACATGTTGTGTTTGTTTGTAGGTTGAAAGTTACTATTACCAAGTTAAGTGTGTCTTAAATTTGAGGAATTTTGGTGTCTTTAATGATTTATCCGTGGTCTAAAAAGGCAACAAACACCTACATTAGCGTGATCAAATATGCTTTTCATAGTACTCAGACATCTCCTCTAAATGCTCGTCTATTGATGAACTCATTAAAAAAGGTAATAAAACGTAAACATGGCCCGTATATTCTTTTCAGTGTTGTGCATCGTTGAGTACGACATTCAACAGCCGCCAGGTCAGTGATACGTATGTTCTGCGTACACAGTCCTTTGACTGACCCGATGGCTGTTGCATGTTCTAATCACTGCTTATGTTACATCACTAACTGCTCCTGGTATCCAGGTCCACCGCCAGGTAAGCATAAGACTAACCAATTCGAATTCCCCAAGGTGTAACCTTTCCAAAAATACCCACCAAACACTTGGTCAATTCAAAAAATTAATGACCCCCTGGCTCCTGCTCTATATAAATAGATACAAATAACTAGTATTCAAAGGTCATCGACCCCTTAAAGGTCACCAAGGGTCAGATATAAAATGCTTCTATACTACAATCACGAAAATAGTTCGAGGGCGCTGCCATTTTCCCGACCGGTCTCCCGTCCCCATCGCGCCCGTTGGCTGCGGGGGATGCGGAACGGGGCCCGGCTATTTCCACCCTATTTTCCCATAATTCCCTTCCCCATTGAGCCGGCCGCGCCGGCCATCTTGCGTATGTACGGAAGCTTGAATTGCCTTCCGAGATACCGCGTTACCGCGATAATTTATCGCAGAAATCAGGAAATCAGAGATAATTCCTTCCGCGATACCGCGTTACTGCGATAATTTATCACAGAAATCGTGAAATCAAAGATAAATCATTCAACGATACCGCGTTACTGTGATAATTTATCACAGAAATCCAGAAATCAGAGATAATTTCTTCCGCGATACCGCGTTACTGTGATAATTTATCACAGAAATCCAGAAATCAGAGATACCTTTTCCTCGATACCGCGTTACTGTGATAATTTATCACAGAAATCCAGAAATCAAAGATACCTATTCCGCGATACCGCGTTACCATGATAATTTATCACAGAAATCCTGAATTCAGAGATGATTCCTTCCGCGATACCGTGTTACTGCGATAATTTATCACAGAAATCCTGAATTCAGAGATAATTCCTTCCGCGATACCGCGTTACTGCGATAATTTATCACAGAAATCCAGAAATCAGAGATAATTCCGTCCGCGATACCGTGTTACTGCGATAATTTAGCACAGAAATCCGGACTTCAAAGATAATTCCTTCCTCGTTACCGATTTGTCTTTGAATTCCGGATTTCTGTGATGATTATCGCGGTAACGCAGTATCAAGGAAGGAATTATCTTTGAATTCCGGATTTCTGTGATAAATTATCACAGTAACGCGGTATCGCGGGAGGAATTATCTCTGATTTCTGGATTTCTGTGATAAATTATCGCAGTAACGCGGTATCGCGGAAGGAATTATCTCTGAATTCAGGATTTCTGTGATAAATTATCGCGGTAACGCGGTATCGCGGAATAGGTATCTTTGATTTCTGGATTTCTGTGATAAATTATCACGGTAACGCGGTATCGAGGAATACGTATCTCTGATTTCTGGATTTCTGTGATAAATTATCACAGTAATGCGGTATCGTTGAATGATTTATCTTTGATTTCTGGATTTCTGTGATAAATTATCACAGTAACGCGGTATCGAGGAAAAGGTATCTCTGATTTCTGGATTTCTGTGATAAATTATCACAGTAACGCGGTATCACGGAAGGAATTATCTCTGATTTCTGGATTTCTGTGATAAATTATCGCAGTAACGCGGTATCGCGGAAGGAATTATCTTTGATTTCCGGATTTCTGTGATAAATTATCGCGGTAACGCGGTATCTCGGAAGGCAATTCAAGCTTCCGTACGTATGGGCACGTACGTTCGTTATGAGAGCATGCAGCGTATGGGCCGGATAATTGACATGCCACGTATACGTTCGTTATGAGCATGCAGCGCATGCAACTTGCCCCACATTTCTTCAGCACAGCGTTGTTGACATGGTTGATGTATCTGTTCCTTGCTCCAGTTTTCTCTTTGAACGGTAAGTCTCATTTATGATATATATTGTTGTTTGTGAAAAGTGGTATTCTTTCGAACGCCACTGGCAATGAGAAGCATTGTTGTTTGTGAAAAGTGTGAGTTTGTGAGTGTCCAATGATGGCGTAGTCTGGTGGTAGAACGGGGAGGGTTGTACGGGGAGGGTTGTACGAATGTACGTACGGGGGGAGGCCTCGGACATCGAGAGTTTGGCCGTGGGTTTACTTAGCTAGGCTTAATGTGGCCAATTTACTGCATGACCTCCGTAAATACAGGCCTCACTTGGAACATGTACCCGAACATGTTTGTAGAACTTTGCCAACTTTTGATTTCACAATTGGGCTTTGTTTGTAGTTTGTTTTTGGATTTTGCTTTAGTTTGTTTTAGGCCTAGGCCTATAGGCCTACTACTAGCTAGAAAAAAAATGCTGCATTTGTATATAGGCCATGAAATGTACATTCATTCCATACAAATGATGCAAATTAAATCTTTGTGGTAATCTTAGAACACGGCAAATCATACTCAAAACTTCCTTTAAAGAAATGACTTTCATACTCATAGGCAAAACAAAATTAATTTACTGCAAATCAAAGACCAATAACCAACTTAATAAAGAAACCCTCAAATCACAATTAAAGACGTGATCAAGTTCAAACCTCAGGCCAAAAACCAAAAAATACAGGCGAAGACTAAAACCTGAAACCAACACAGTTAGAATAGTGGATCTTAGAGAATACACTCTGGCAGAAAATCAAATGACTCGACAACAGACATGAACCCAAGCAGGATAAAGAGGAAACTAATACATTGATGACTGTTCAGTGTCTCTGCTGTTCTGCTGAGATAAAATCATATGCTGGGGGGGGGGGGGGGGGGGGAGGGGGGGGGTCACAAAAATACAACATATAAGACATGTTTCGTTGTTTGGCATGTTTGGTTAGTACTTCAGTAGTGCATTCCGCATAAATGGGGTATTGCAACACCTGTCTAATTTATTTGTAGCTATTGTTAGCCGATGTATTTGTTTTACAAGTTTTCTTCACCTTAGTCGTTATTCTTTTCTTTTTAACTCCTTTACACAGGACTCCCGATGACACCCACATCACATGACCAGCTCCAACCATGCTCCAAGCATGCTCCAGTGCATGCTTCAACCAGTTCCCAAAGCAAGAATCTCAACTCAAGACGAAGACGTGACACACCTATTCTTTCCAGTTCAACTGCAAGATTCCTGCTTTTTCTCTTTACCCATTCAAAACACATTTTCCTTCTAGCCATAATTTTATTTTTAGAAGTCATGAAAATAATCACTCTTTTCTGCTGTTTTATGTCCATCCTTTTTTTTAAATTATATCCTTGGCTTAGTTGTACCCAGGAATAATGATGGAATGCTTACCCGATAATTACTGGCCAAGCAGACTGTGTCGATCCTGGCAAACTTAATTTGATAACAAAACAATGTCTTTGATTACCAAATTACATAATCACTCTTAAAATTTCACAACGAAATATTCATACTCGCATACCCCTCCATTTCTCATGAGTTTTCACCAACACTCATTAAAAAAAATGTTGTCCTGTAACTTACAATGCCACTGTCATTATTTATGATGACAGCTTTTAACACAAAAAACTGCATTTGCATAATAACCTTTGGCCGTCTTCCTTGAAAGTCTTTCATGGAATGTTTGTGCCTATGGTTAACAAGCCTGGACCGACGTCCCTTGCGAAAATTGCTCCGAAAACTGACTACAATTATATCCCCTGAGTTTTGTCGAAGTACTACCCTGTACAGTAATGAATGCAAATCAGTATTACTAAAAAAAATTCGTGTATACCTGATTTCATTTTCACAGTTTTATAATAAATACATTTAACATGTGGTGCTTGACATAATTATGAAGTGCTCCAATATGTCCTTTCTTTTAGTTTTACTCTCTTCTGCAAATAAACGTGTTACAATACTTTGCTGTACAACCCCATCACCATAATAAAAACACCAACTGCTATAATGACATTAACTTCTACTTTAATAAGAAACACCCCCTTCACCATAACAAATATAAATTGTTGCCCACTTCCCCGGAAATATAAGTGACCATTCACAGGTGTAACATAAATAGGCATGGGCGTCGCGAAGGGGGGGGGGGGGCACTCCATAAAAGCAAAAAAAAAAAAGGGGGGGCGTGAAGTCATAGTGGTGTGAATTTAATGGGTTGGGGGGGGGGCAAAATGTCCCTGCCCCCCTCTGAAACTGATAAATCGAGAATGTGTTGAGAAAAACAGGCATTTTTTGGGCAAAAATATGTTTTGCCCCCTCTAGAAAAAAATCCTGGCGACGCCCACACAATATTCAACCCCCACCCCCACTGGCTGCCCCCTTCTCTCCTCTGTAGTGAGAACGATGGATACGACGTTGTATAGGCCAAGATCAAACCGCGTTTCATCTAAATTACCTATTTGTACAGTTGGTGTATACGTCTTTAATGGTTTGGCACCTTGACAAATCAATGTTCAAATTGACTGGACAATATTCTAGCACAACATTATTTATGAGCTTTATATAATGAGACATCGCATGAGACAATCGGTCGGCAATAAATACTTAATTTCATTCAACTGTTGACAGCAAGACCTTCCTAATTGGCGCGCAATTTAAAACAACATTTAAACGGTATGAATCCCAGCACAAACATAAACCCCCACAATATCAACAATTTCAATGTCACCATCTCCCCTCTATAACAAAAACCATTTCTCCCCATCCCTGGAAATATTTCTCCCCATCCCCGGAAATATTGGTGACACGGTTGACGGGTTTTACGGAAATTGGGCGTTCCAACTAGCACCCTTCACCCTAGCTAGCCCCTTCCCCTATATTGACAATATGTCCTGGACCCTCGCACAATCTCCGCAGGAAATGTTATGTGCGCGCACGTTGCTAAACGCAAATACAACTTAGGCGAGACTAATGGCGAGTCCAAATAGGCTCGCGTGCAGCAGAGGGTCTGATTCTTTATTTGACTTAACAGTTGTTTGGAGTTATTGGAGTTTAAATTATCGAGATTTCATTGTATACAGTAATTATTACGAAACAGTCAACTCCACCCATCTAGCGGGTGCCGCGCGAAGCGCGGCATCCCGCTAGTCCATATTATCTGAAATTTTGTGTCATGGTATGAAGACCTCACATGCCAAGTTTTCACGCTTTTATCACAAACAGCACAATTCTGTCCCTATGGCACTACAACAGCAATCGATTAAAGCGTAGGGTACTATAACGAAAGGTCAGAATAGGACTACAAGTCCACTACTTTGTGTGGTCGTCCTTCGACAAATGCCATCAGACCGAATCAATTGAGCGTCACGGATGTACTTTGTATATAATCGTGGGACTAGTCCAGAGTTCACGTCTGCGGAATACATCGCTTTCCGACTACGGCAACAAAATGCAGGCGTTTACTATCGGCGTATGGGCGGTGGTTTCTGTGTTCTTGCAGTTGTTCGTGAACTCAACTATCGTGAAATCTCTGGGCATGATGTTAGGCGAGATACAGTACGAGTTCAGCTCAGCCACGTGGGTTCTGGGAACGATCTTCGCGCTCGTCGAGTGCGTTAGTGATCTCCTGGGTATGTACATTTACTATATAGCCCATAAAAATACGATTGCCTAGTAATAGACATGTTCGCAACAAAAGTCTGAGGTTATTGGACTTACGAAACTACTGATTTATGCTAGTTATGCACCTATCAATTGTTTCCCCCAACCTTCCCCGGGCTGCCACACCCACGACGTGGGGATTAGCACTGAAGTGACAAAAAACCCACCCTCGGGCAAAATTTAAGTGACAATCCCCGATCATGCCCCGACATAATGCATGAGTGGGGTGAACTGTAGTGGTTGCCTTTCCATGTAGTACGCCAATGGTAACAATGTTTTGAGCTACCAAAATCCACCCTGGGGCCATGAAAAACGTGACCAAATCCCGACATCGGACCTGTGGCAGCGGGGCATTTTAATGGGCGCATTAGCGACATTTAAATGCCACCAAAATGCAGCGTCAAGGATAGTGTTACGTGTGGACACACTAAACTAAAAGCCCAGTACGTCACACACGGCAGCACATGTCAATTAAATGGGAAGAATAAATAATGAGCAAAAACAAAAGGGATATGTATTGAACAACCAGCAATTAACAAGGCGGGGAAACGATGATGTCAATTCATAGAAATTAAGGTGCATGACTTTTAATTATTATTCAAAGTCAATCCAAATCACAGTGAGATCAAGTACATGAATAAATTAATATAATACAAATTATACAATCATAAATTAAGTATCGGCCGATTCTTACGCAACTGTGAATCAATGAATGCCCGGTGAACTGAAGAAAACGTAGGAGGCCGGGTTGCTCTGTTTACCGATGAGGGGGCGGCGTGACAAACGGCGTCTTGTCACCTCAGGATTCCGAGTTGTGGTCCACGTCCAACGAGGGGGGCTTGGCTGACTTGACTGAAGAAACCGCAGGACTTGACTGGCGACGAGGGGCTCACACGGATAGGGTATCATACCCGTGCTAATAGTTCATGCCGTCTTGAAGCTTGAATCTTGAGCAAGGTGAAGAGCAAAGGCGTGGAAAGAACGGCCACGCCCAAGAGGGTCCACTCCAGGTTGCTTGACTTAGATATACAGGAGCTGGTTGTTCAGTGTGGTCAGCGGTCCGCCTGCCCGTGTGGTATGGCTAACATAGGCCGCGGCATGGGAATGTCTACCCAATGTATAGTGGGCCAGCACATTCCACTTGTTCACTGGAAGTTTATGCAAAGTTAATACAAAGGTAAGTATTTTGGAAGGTTCAGCCTCAGAGAATTAGGCTGATAATCCCTCACCGGCCGGCCTGACCCAGATACAGGGAATTTAAATCCCAACTATAACAATAGAGAGCAGGTTTTTTTTAATTTTGAGGAAAGTTCGGGCCAAAATGACGATGAAGAGGCTCAAACTGACAAAACGTACACGAAAATAAAGATGGCGATCACCGCAAAGCAACAGTGAATATGCAAACTGCGTTGATTCGCATGGCATTATTAACCGTAAAATGCGTAAGGAAATCGTATTTACTACCGAAAGATACCGTGCAAAATTTCAAAACAAATATTAAAAATATGAGATGTCAGTTTTAGGTGCTGAGTCAGTTTGGAATCATTAAAACTCTCTTGACTCTTGACCAAAACTAAATAGGGGCCCATAACTACACAAACGGTATAAAAATGGTGCTCATATACTGGACTACCTCTATATGACTGAGTCCCACTCCCACTGCCACCCATGAAAAAAATAGAAATGTTGCACTTTGGGGGCTTTGAAAGAAAGACTCCTTGGGCCTACAAATTCGGTTTTTGGTGTAAGTTTTTGGTTAATTATAAAACATGAAAATTAAGTTTGGGCAATTCAAGATAATTCGTTGCTGTGTAATTTCAAAAGTCAGTTTTGAGACAACACATTCTCAAGATTTCGTCTAGACATTAATGTCTGTGTGTTAGTGACCAGGTAAACCATTACTAACACATTGTCGTAAAAGTTGGTATCTTAAAATGTCTATGCAAAACCCCACAGACCATGGCGAAAGTCATGGTCTATTATGCGTGAACAGATTTGCTGATTAATAATTTATAAGGCAAGACCCCGCCTCTTGACCTCCTAGATTTTGACCAATCAGCGGGCGCTTTCCATATCGGATCTTCGGTCATCCACCCAGTGCGCGTCATAGACAATGGATTTAAAAAAAAATGTGTCACGCGCTCTGTATCATGTTACGCGATATCGTGTCCGATTGACCAATAAAACCATTTAGCTCTGATTTAGGAATGAAAGGACGTCACAATTTAGTAAAGTCGACTCCGATTGGCTGGCGCGCGGCTTTCATATATCTGCATGTCTATATATCAGACGTTGTACAGGACTTGCCTCCGTGGATAACGGGTGATACTCAGACCATGGAGCTATAAGCTATTTATAGTGCCATGCTAAGCCTAATAATACACCGGGGGTTGTGCAGAAAATATCAGGCGGTTATTTATTACTCCCAATATAATAAGCCCATCACGCTCAACTAACTTCGGCAGCGATCGCAAGCCCCATTTAAAGAATATGTTAACTTAATACAGGATCAAGGAAACTTTTACGACAACGTGGTAGTAATGGAGGACAATGCCAGCAGTTCAATAAGCCTTTTCGGAGTTCCAACTGCGCATTCGTAACCTGTGACAACGCACATTGTTTGTCTCTAATGCCCTTTGACAGTACCCACAATGCACAAACAGCCTTTTTGTAAAGTCAGTGGCGCGATGTTGTCAAAGGTCATTTGAGACAAAAAATGCGCGTTGTCATGGGTTATGAATGCGCAGTTGGAACTCCGAAAAGGCTTATTGGCGGGGCCGGGGGATGTTATTTTTGTGCCCGAATAAACCAATATTCTAAACCAAATTTTTATATGAAAAGCTAGAAGGGTTTAAATGTATTTTTTTTTTGTTGCGTTTTGTGGTTGGTGTGCGCGGTGTAAATATTCAAGAATAAAACTCGTTTGGCCCGACCCACAAAAAGTGCAGATAACGTCATTATTACAGCGATTACAACAGCGATATCCGACTGGCGCGATCATCATGAGAACGACAGAGGACGCAATTAATTCGCGTTTGATGGTGCGCAGTGAGATTTTCTACGCGAGCTGATATTAAAGCCTCATCGTCATTATTCGTCCGTACGCGGTAAACGATCGGCGGCATATCCTCGCGCGCTATGCATGCAGTGCATTAAAAATACAGCGCGAACAGCGACCTCATTCGGCCACTATTTTATGCAAATCAGTTGGACCCGATCGAGTCCGACTGATTTGCATAAAATAGTGGCCGCATTAGGTCGCTGTTCGCACTGTATTTTGCCGCCGATCGTTTACCGCGTACGGACGAATAATGACGCCCGCCTTGACCAAGGCTATACATGAGAAGTGCCCCCACAACTTTCTTTTGAAAAAGGAGACTATTTGGCTTAAAAACGGTGGAATTGTATAAATATAGCCAAGGATCAACCCCCTGGTTTTTGGGCTTCCATCTATCTGAGGGCAGAATAGATAAAATTACGGATGATGGGTCCTATTATCCTGAGAAAATGGATACCATGGCTGCACGCAGGCTAGCAAAACGAAAGTGAATTGCAACTGAAAATCAACCCTTAATGCCCTGTAGTCCTCGTATTGAAATAGAAACCATCCTACTTATTACATGTGCATGGTATTTATTTTTAATCCGATCAGCAGCAACATTGCAAGTGGGCGGGGGCCCTGCCCCGAATCACCAGGTTCGATTCACCATTTGGAAAAGTCCAAAATACATTGCCGAAAACTGAACACTAACAAGTACATACATGCGTCTACCTTGTTGGCATCCGTCTGTCTCAAGAGACAATGGAGTTTTGCGCCGTAGGTCAGTTGTTTGTACAGTTGCAGCGCATGCTGTGGCTGTACAGCTCAATCATGGGGCCGCATACATTGTAAAGCCGAGTCTGGCTGTGTGGTAGCGCTGATGTTGGCCTCTGTCGTCTGCGCTCTCTTCTCTCCTTCCACTGTTCGTCTCTCTTCTAACTCGCTCCTCTGTGTGCCTGCCTTTCATGTCGTTAATAACGACATGCCTCCTCTAGCTGCGGTCTACTGCCACGGCTTCCCAGCTAGTTGGGTCGATGTCACTGGCTTTCATGTAACGTTTGCAGACATCGTTAAAACGCATGACGGGTCTTCGCACAGGTCTGGTACCTGTGGTGAGCTGTCCATACATGATGTCTTTGGGGATTCGGCCATCTTCCATTCGGCTTACATGGCCGAGCCATATCAAGCGTCGCTGTGTGAGTAGTCCAAAGGCCTTTTTTATGCCTTGATACATGCCGCGTTTATTTCCGCAGTTGCTCTGACAGAGGTTCAGCCAGTAGTCATTGGCGCAGCGTCTAGCAAAGCCTTGAGCATCCTTCCTTGCCTTTGTGAGTGCTGCAAGCAGAGGGGTTCCTCTCGTAGTTCATAAGATCTTCTCGCTTAGCTTCATCAATGACGGGTTACAACTCTGCGAGCCCAGCCTCAAACCAGTCTGGATTTGGTTGGGGGTTGGGGGTACGAACAGAGTTCCAGCAGCCTTTGTCCATTCTCATTCAGTTTCCCTTTGCCAAAGTGTCCGATGCAGTTGGGCCAAGAGTCATGGTTGGATCCCACCCGAGCATTGAAGTCTCCTAGTAGGTATGTGTTCAGTGACAGTCTGTTACACTTCCAATAACAGAGTCCAGATCCTCGTAGAACTTTTCTTTGATATCTGCTGAGCTACACTGTGTTGGAGCGTATATACGCTCAGGATGTTCACTGGGCCCGAGGAGCTGGAGAGGCGAAGAGAGAGGATGCGTTCTGTTTTGTGCCTCTGGTTGGTGGTTCTGTTAAAGAGAGTAAGGAATTTCTCACTGCGAAGCCAACGCCGTGCTGTCAGGGTTCCTCTGTTTCCTTCCCTGCCAGAAGAAGGTGCAGTCTTGTTCTCTGAGGATGCCGTCTGAGGGGAGTCTGGTCTCCTGCATTGCAGCTATGTCAATGTTCAGCCTCGTGAGTTCATGGTCGATGATGGTTGTCTTTCTGATGTTGTCGACCTTGAAAAGGTCATCCGACATGCCAGGACATATGGTCCTGACGTTCCAGCTTGCTAAGCGCAAGACTGGCAGTTTACTGATCTTTTTTGCGTGGTGCAGTGTTTACAGACCGCTTGTCGAGTCAATTCTCTAAGCTGCAAGCACCCGATGAAGCAGACGGACTGTGACGGGTCAGCACCTTACTAGCCAGGGACTGCCCAGCTTGAGGTGGACGGTAGCTGACCAGTGGAACACGATGATACCTCCCAGCGTTGGAGGCAACCCGTAGCGCCCGTGTCCTACGCCAATTGGACTGGGCTTATAGCTCGTAACTGCTTGTGAACAGCAAGTGACCTCTCCAGTTCGCAAGCCTGGGTGGGAATGTATGGAGATCCTTGGTTGCCCAATCGTCAGAATTCTCCCTCTCGGCCTTGCTGGTGTGGTCCTTCTGTTGTGGTTCTGCTGAGCAGAGCAACACATTTAGCACTAACTTGGCTGTAGGAGTTGCCGGAATGGTGTTGAATCAAGCACCAGACCGCCTTAGGGGCTCCACTGCGGATTCGTGTAGGGTTTACTCTCTAGCCTTTGCCTTTCCCAAGGCACGCACGGGGCAGTGACAAGTTGGTATCTTGAAATTTCTATGCAAAACCCCTGGGGGGGGGGGTTAAGTAGAAAATATGAGACGGTTAGTTATTACTCCCCATCACACTCAATTAACTTCGACAGCGACCGTAAGCCCCGTTAAAACAAAAAGTTAAAGCAGGATCCAGGTACCAACTTTTACGACAACATCGTAATAATGTTAATGTTAGTACTGTTAATGCGGTACCTGCTGCTACATATTCGAACCAGCCAACCGATCCCGTTAGCTCGTTGCTCGAATTGTAAGACATCTGCACTAGAAAGCAGGAGGTCGTGGGTTCGAGTCCCACGCGGGTGATTTTTCACTCGGGAGGTAACACACTGAGCATACAGTGTTTAAACGTCGGTGAAGGGCAAAACCTAATTTGATTTATATCACCCCGACGCAAAATTCCATCTCATAATGTGTTGGGTTATTTTTGTATTCATAACTAATTCTAGAATGTGTGAACCTAGCAGTAGTGACTCGTGGCTCGGAGTCGACCTTTGTGAATCGTGACTGTGACTCAGACTCGACCTGAATGACTCGGGACTCGGACTGGGACTCGAGCTGAATGACTCGTCTGTCCAGAAATGAAAATAGTTGGAAAAATCTTAAACAAACGGATAGGAACATTCAAGCAAATACTTCGTAATTTGCTGTTTTCGTGCAATTATCGCACTGAAAAAGAAATTATCAAAACCAAGTCAACATTTTTTCTCGTGTTTTTCTTTAGTCTCGAATACAGTCTCGTAATATCTCGCGTAGGCTTTTGGGCCATGCGTGCGTGACCTCGGGACAAGAAACTGAGGTCAAACAGGGCTCTGTGCGTGACACGGCCACTGACTGGTAGCGGATTTCTGCTTCGGCAAAGAATTGCGGAGTACTATATTTCGTCACCGACACCACGAACTGACACCCTCTGCATCACATGTGTACAAAAAAAAAAAATTCAAATTTTCTTTTTTTGCACATATTAGCAGTTTGTATCATGAAGTTTAACATGACGAGGTTAAAATTGCTGAAATCATATAAAATAAGCGAATTTTACTAATGAATTTTCAAGAAATTTGTCAATTCTGGTTTTTTTGGTCACCACGAAGTGACACTGCACAGGGTGTCAGTTCGTGAAAACTAAAATGTACGTGTTTCCGGAGAGTGCGCGCATGCAATAGCGTTAGTGAGTGTCAGTTCGTGAAAACCAAAATTGACGCGTTTTGGGAGAGTGCGCGCACGCATGCGCAGTGTGTGCGCGCACTCTCCCAAAATTGGTCAATTTTGGTTTTCACGAACTGACACTCACTAACGCTATTGCATACGCGCACTCTCCGAAAGCACGTAAATTTTGGTTTCCACGAACTGACACCCATCTTAATCTTTTAATTGCTAATGAACTAAGCAGATTTGTACAATAGAACGTTTCTAATTGAGTAGTGAAAGCATTTTTACATTGAGTGATACTAAAACATCTAAGATAAATGGAATATTTTACTGAGTAAATTCGTGTCAAACCTTTAAAAGCGTTTTTTCTCCGATTTGTATTTCTGCAACGCTGACCACCGTGTGTCAGTTCGTGGTGTCGGTGACGATTTTTGTCTGCTTAGCAGCTTCGTATGTTCTTTGGGGAAATTAGTAATCTAGCTGACCATCACTGGGGCTATTCCATTATCAACATTGGGTACTTCACCGGGGGGGGGGGGCTATTCAATTATGAACAATGGGTAAATAAACAAAATCACACTTTTCTTCCTCATGTTTTCTTAGTATTGTCTGTCTAAAAATGTGCGTTCAACCTGTGAGTGTGCGTTCAACCTGTGAAACCAACAACATCATTGAATCGTGTGCATTGTTTGCACGAGCAGTGCTCAAAAACGCCGCAAGCAACCAATACCAGGTAGCGGTCACTGAGCAAGTTGCCCCTTCCGAAGAGGCACATTTTTTAAACGGGCACTGCACTAGTCATTGTAAATGTTATGAGAGGATTTGAAGAAGTTTTTCTTTTTCCCTTTAGCACCAATAGCAGGACCCCTTGGTAGGAGACTTGGTACCAGATCGGTCGTCATGGTTGGTGGTGTCATGGTAACAGCTGGACTCATCATCGCCTCACAAGCTTCGAGTATTGTACAGATAGCACTCTCAATGAATATACTGTTGGGTTAGTGATGTTTCCTAGTTTTTAATGTTATTATACCGTATTATTCGTGTACACGTCAGTCACGAATCTGTCACGAGACAATGTGGCTCATCAGGCCAGCGTTTATCTCCGGTTTCAGTAGCATGAAACAACTGTGAATATTTCTACTCCCCCCTGGATGGGAAATGATACTAGTCCATGGCAGTTTACTCCCCAGCTAATGCCGGTACCCATTTATGCTCCTGGGTGGAGAGGCAAGTGGGGATGAAGTGGCTTGCCCAAACATATTGCCAGCTGCTGGATTCGAACCCCCTGACGCTCTGATTATGACTCACAAACCCTAACCACTAGGCCACACTCTGTCCAATAGGCATAGCCCTATCCAATATGCCCATACACCATAATCTTTTCAGGGATCATGAACCTTTTCCAATTCCTTTTCCTTCTGTTAAATCTACAGCTATAGGATATTGCGTCGTCAACGTTCTTACACGTGCTGCTCTCGGCCAGCATTTTGACAACAAAATGTTTGCCCTGGCGTCAGGCATCGCCTACACGGGTAACTCCCTCAGTCTGGTCACCCAACCGCCCCTCATGCAGCTGTTTATAGACACGTATGGGTGGCGAGGAGCCATGCTGCTCTTGAGTTCAATCTGCTTTCATCTTGTCGTGTGCGGCGCCCTTCTCGTTCCCTTGCCAACAGGCAGTGGTGCAATTTCAACTACCACGTACACACCCCTGGAGCAGTCGACTGACCAAACCAACGATCAAATGGACGAGGACAAACGCGGTACCAGGTCTTGCCTGAAATCTTTTTGTCAGAGCTTGGGGGAATCATTCGGCATTTCACTGATAAAGGACTACAATTTTTGGATTATCACTTTCATTTTCGTGGTGAATCGAGTCAACAAAGGAGCTTGGCTCATCTATTTTGTTCCCCACGCTGTTTCTAGGGGGATCGCCAATAACGTAGCTGCTACCATGGTGACGGCAGCTGGGCTGGGTTATCTAGCGACCAGCCTATTGGTCAGCCTGGCTGTATTCAAAGAGCTAGTGTCGAGTACCAGCGCTATGTTGGTTTCCATCGTAGTGGTATCCGCTTCGTTTCTCATCGAGCCGTGGATGACGTCAGGCTGGATGATGTCAGCCAATGCCTGCGTGTACATGGCTGGTATGGGCACGGTGTTTGGCCTTGGTGACGTCATGGTAAAGGAGTTCATTGGATTTGAAAGAATGGCCAACGCCTTCGGCTGGATGGGTTTCATTTCGGGACTCTTTCGATTTTTCTCAGGATTCGTTCCAGGTAGGAACATAACTATATATTCATATATGAAATATCTCTCACTTCCTTCGTTCACCCTCCCGAACTTATTTTACAAAGGAAGAACTAGAACTGTGAAGTCCTTTTACCAACCAAAATGAGTGAGTGGACAAAAATCATTTTGCAACAATTGCAAAAATGGGACCCCGCGCCCAATTTGGTATACGTGCGGCAAAATTGTCATGCACGGTGCATCTTCAAACGTGTGGCCAACACTTTACAAAGGCTTCGCGCGCAAAATGAAGAAGCGTGCACAAAACTGTGCACCCTGTAGTCGGAGCAGGTACTTGCCAGCAATTCAGAAATAATATACGGTATTTCAATATTTCAATTTCTCCAATGTGGCCGGGGGGGGGGGGTATGTTGCATGTTGATTGATCTGTAGAATGTGTGGATTGTCCTTGCTCACTAGTGTCACCCAGTGGTGATGTCATTTGGCCTTTTTTTATGGAAAGCGCAATTAATATCCACCCCGCTTGAAACCTTTTATAATAGACGAAAGAAAAATTGGGCCCCCGCTTCCAAAAAAAAAGAAGAAAAAAGAAGAAGAAGGTGCCCATCATTGGCGTAGCCAGGGGGGGGGGGGTATTCTTCCCCATATTTGTAAAAACTGCCCTTTTCCATTAAAATGCTTTTTTTTTCCACCAACGCTAACCCACATTTTTTGTAAAGAATGCCGTTCTTTTTTCTGAACAAGTGCCCTTTAGAAAAAAATGGCCTTTTTTGTGCCATTGGCCGTGAGGCGAGGGGTGCCTTTTTGTGAATTTCGCGGATCTTTCGCCCTGCAAAGCACCATATATTGTCGGTTTTTGTGCGTAATCGTCGGTTTTGAACATTGACCGATGGTAACAGCCCCCCCCCCCCTCGTCCGTTTGATGATTTTACAGAGGTCGCATTAAGCACGGTGTCCGAAGAAAAAAAAAGGTGTCTACGTTTCAGCACGCTGTGCAAGTGCCATTTTCAAGTGCTTTTTAACCCAACCCAAACACCCCCCCCCCTCCAAATAATTTTTTTTTTTAAATGACCTTGCTACGCCTCTGCCCATTGTGGCCACCCCTAACTCAGATTGCCGTACTGGTTGGAGGTATTATAGGCGTTAATACAAAGCGATAACTACAACAATTCACTTTCTTTAGGCTACGCATGAGCTGTCATGCATACAAACTTTGCCTATGGAATGGTGTGCAAGAATTTGGGCACTATTTTGTACGTGACGGTTCCATGGCCGCGACCGGGACGCTTTCATGCCAATTAAATAAACGTGTTTTGCACAGCTCTGTACATGCCTCGAGATATATTGTGTTATTTTGCGAGCTTTGGCGCGTCACAATCAGTATTAAATTTTGGAAAGCAACACCAGTCAGTAATCACAAAAAGTGGCCATCTTGGATTGGTCTAAATAGCTAAAGAACTAATGCCGTGCAATAATAAGTACAATGTAGAAGCACCATCACGTAAGCTTATGGAAGTGTAGATAGGACATGGTTAAAAATAAATCTAATTCGTACGAATTACCAAACCGTACGTACGAATTACTAAACCGTACGTACGAATTAGTAATTCGTACGTACGAATTACTAAACCGTACGTACGAATTAGTAAATCGTACGTACGAATTACTAAACCGTACGTACGAATTACTAAACCGTACGTACGAATTACTAAATCGTACGTACGAAATAATTAGTAATTCGTACGTACGAATTAGTTTTATTTTTAACCATGTCCTATCTACACTTCCCTAGTAAACAGAGGGCGCCAGTGATAAACAGGAATGTTTCTGTTACTGAACTCCGATCGCCTTAGCCTTGACCAGGCTGTCGGCTTTTCCACTAGCTTGTTCCCGCTGCCGGCCGCGTACAGGTAGTAGCGGGAACAAGCTCGTATGGGGAAAAGCTTGACACAATTGGTCAAGGGTACGATCACCTGTGCATTGACTCGAGACTGGGGGCAACTCCGTGTATTGATGTCACTTGTGACTATGGGCGTAGCAAGGTCATTTTTATTGGGGGGGTTAAATATTCCTGCAAGGGGGCTTGCACAGCCGTGCTCAAATGTATAGACACAATTTTTCTCCGGATACTTGGCCTCCGTAAAATCAAAAAGAGGGGGGGGGGGGGGGGGGGCTGGTAGCATCTGTCGACGGTTTTCACTGAACGGGAGAAAATTGATGTTCAAAGATTTTTCACACGAACATCACAATGTCTGTGTAACGGCAATTTGAGCTAGTTTCATTCAAAATAAAGTATTAGTGGCAAATCGGCCGTAGCAACCGTAAGACTAGATAGGCCTATACATCTGGATGTTAAGGACATGTGATGTCAATCTCTTGAAAATATGGGTGGTTCAAAAGTGTTGGCATTTTACTATGGCATGTTTTATGTGGGCAAAATAACATAAGAAAGATGCAAAGGTGTTTATTTTGCCTGAGGGCTGCTAAAGTTTTCGGCGTGATACGATACGTGACGTCATGCCTACGACATATGTGACGTCGTGGTCCATATATAAGCCCATTTAAACAATCACTCATGTATAATTCATTTCAGGTTGGATTTATGATCACTCTGGTAGCTACGATGCAGCCTTCGTGGGCCTGGGCGCCGTTCAGCTGGTAACAGCGTTCCCGCTCCTCTGGATGTGTCTACGCAACAGTCGTTGCAGTAAACCACGCCCCTGAACCACTGGTCTTCATAATACTACTACTAATAATAATTACCGATAATTTAGGCGATTCACAATGCAGTGCGCCACCAAGAGTTTGCCATATAGAGTCCATTTTTCAAGTTTACGGTCGACAAAACATGGCCCATAATGAGCGTCAGTAGACAACTTGAGCTAATTCTTTATAGATTGCGGCATACCATTCTGCTGCCTTTAATAAAAAAAAAAACCCACCATATTGATTAAAGGAACAGAAAAGGGCAAACAGATACTCGAATCATACGCTTACGAAACTACTAACCGTAAAAAGTAACATTTTCAAATGTCCCGCGCTGCGAATTTGTCGACCATCTCCTACAATGCAATGGGAAAAATTAACTCTCCATGACAAACTCTTGGTGGCGCACTGCATTGTGAATCGCCCGAATTGAATATTAGGGAGACATTCCCATAGACTTGTGCACATATTTTTTTTCCCAACTTTAATGACCCCTAACCCCAGTTTTACCTTATCCTACCCCTACGAATTTCGGTATTTTTACTAATTGGACCACAAGCAATCGATCTAGCCTATTTTCGACACTAAAATGTTGCCTCTAGGTGGGGTGTGTGGAATTAGGGAGACATTGAAATGTCTCCCTAATTCGACGTGTCTCCCTAAGGTATAACTTATGACGCTAAAGTGTCTCCCAAAGGGTATACTAGTTATTATAATAGTGGGTATTATAAAGCGCACGTATCAACCAGGACTGGTGCTATGCACAAGGCGTTACATTATTATTACTCCTGCTCATTGGGCCCATAAAACATTCTAAAGACAACCTCGGCTCCCTGGGGACAGCTCGATGCAGCCTGTCAAGGAAGCTAATTCAATCACAATAACCATCTCTGCCCTCACAGGTACCCATTTACTCCTGGGTGGGGAGAAGCAATGAGTGACAAAGTGCCTTGCCCAAGGGCACACACACCATAACCCAAGGCTGGGCTCGAACCCACAACCTGCAGCTTTACCCGCAGACCACGAATCCAATGTCCCTTAACCACGAGGCCACAACACTCCGTTAAGGAGAAACCCTGTTGGTAATTCCGAGATGTACACACAAGGAAAGCTACGCGCCGGTTCCCGATTCCTTCATTCGAATGTGGGGAGGGAACCGGTCTCAACCACTCCCATCGTTCAAACCCTAACTACAACCGCCCTTAAGTATCCGGTTCATAAGTAAAAACGTCATAAACGCGTGCTCACCACTGATTACTAGCGCCCATTGGACAAACACTCAAGTTGCAGTGGTTCCAATGCTACTCAACGGCCAGTGGGCGTGGTTCAAACTGAACTGATGTCACACTAACAACCCAGATACGAACCATTTTTATTTCATAAACATAATACATGTATATATAAAATATATTTTGCTACCATTGATTTTTATTATTTTTTTTAATAAAAAAAAACACGTTGAGTGAAAGAATTTTTTTTTTTTTTTTTTTTTTTACAAATCTATCATTTTTGGAGTCTTAATATGGCGGACCGTGTCTTCACTCCAAACAGCGAATGGGCTATCCAGATATTTTACGTAGAGATCAGTGCCCTAAAACCTACAGAGAGCTGTCTCAGAGCCCTCACTGAAGACAGGTTATGTCATTTGAACTGAGTAACACTGAAGGTAAAATGTGTCTCAATGCGTGTGACTGTCACGGAGGAAAAACGACCTGTCAACAATGAGGGCGCTCTTTGCAAGCTTTCTGCTTTCTTGATATCTACAAAAGCAATATCCAACATTCGATTTTGCTAATTTTGTTTATATATATATACGGTTAGTATGACGTGACGAGGGCGTCGAGGGGGTTGATGTTCCAATTTACATTTTTTTATAATATATTATTTGTTTATGAGTCGTAGTTTTTGTGGATTATTACATTATTTGTTGGTTCTATTTTGTTCTTTACTCAGTTTCCCATTAATGTTATTTTTAAATAGACTCATTGTGTATTTTGTGTCAGCAATATTGAAATAAATGTTTGTATGTGTGAATGAATGAATGAATGAATGATGACAGGGTGTTCCGTTGAATATGCACATTTTTTTTCTGAAAATTATTGAGTTTATTTAAAATTATTGAGTTTATCGTAAAACAATAAAAAAAAGTTTAAGTTGATTGGTCTTATTAAAGATTGATGTTCGACATGTTTATCAATGATGATACATTTGTAAATGTTCTGATGATTAAATGAATATTAAACATTGAGGGTTGAAATTGTTATCTTAAGTTGTGAAACTGGTGATCATTGAATGCTATAGATGTAAGTCGATGTTGAGTCTTAAAGGGAAATACAACATTTGCAAACATCAAAAAATAAAACTACCAAATCATTTTGAATTACCTTGCTGGACTGTTAGTGAATGACAGTGTAAAGCATCCTGTAAAATCATGGCACCTGATATACTGTCATTTTCAAGAAAAGTGGTATTTTTGTATCAATTTCCAACGCTGGTCGGCCGACCAGCGTTGGAAAAAAACTGGCTCTTTTTCAAATACTGGCCCCAATTGGCCATCGCACTTGTTTGCAATCGATTACACACCTATGAACGGGTACAAGCCAGCTAGACTGGTTCCCTGACCTTACAATTCCCCAATGTATGTAAACTGCTCTTTTTCTTCTTATATGGAGTCGAGGAACCAGACTACAGGAAAATGATTATTTTTCTTGGTTTTTATAGCATTTTCGAACCCAAAACCTCAAAAGAGTCAGTGTAACTATATTTGCTATATATTTCCAACCCCCCAATTCCATCCATTTCTGAAAATTACAGCAAAAGCAAATGATGTTTAATCCCTTTAAAGGTGGTAATATGCACATTAATGTCAGAACCCGAAATTATGCAACTTTGTTCAAATCGTTATATCGAGTGACTTGGAGTGCCAAGCTGTGATCCGCCATCAAAGATATTTTGGATCAAAAGGGGTTTCACTGTTTACGAACTAACTGGCGGTGTTATTTATGAGCCCGTTCATTCTGAACATTATCATGCGACACCCCATGAGTTTGGCGAGACACTCCTTAAAAAAACCCTTTTCCCCGGATGTAGAGAGTAATCGAAAGCTTCAATACTGATGCAGGCAACATGTACATGTACATATAACCTACCTAGACGCCGCCCGGGTGATCTCATCCCCTCTTGGCCCTCGGATAACTTGGCATTAATTTCATATCCGGACGGCGACGGTCCAGTAGCTGCTCTATATTTAGTATAGTTAAAGGGAATGTACATCATTGGCTTTTGCTGTAATTTTCAGAAATGAACTATTTGAGAGGTTAGTATAATAGATCAAATATTGTTACACTGACATTTTTGAAGTTTGGTGTTCGAAAGGGTTGGAAAAACCAAGAAAAACAAAAATGTTCAAGTAGTCTGGTTCCCTGACTCCACAAAAGATAAAATGGATCAATTTATAGATGATGGAAAATTGTGCAAGGGAACCAGTCTAGCTGGCCTGCACCCGTTCATCATGAACATGTAACCAATAGCAAACAAAATTTGGACTGAGAAAATGGTAAATTTGGAGCAGTAGTTGAAAAATAGTTAGTTTTTTCCAACGCTGGTCGGCCGACCACCGTTGGAAATGTTTACAAAAATACCATTTTCTTGAAAATGACTTCACACCAGGTGCCATAATTTTACAAGATGCTTGAGACTGTCATTTACCAACATCCTAGTAAGGTATTTCGTATAAACTTGGTAGTTTTATTTTTCTATGTTTGCAAATGTTGTATATTCCCTTTAAGTTTACTGTAAGCCGTTCGTCCATGATGCCTCACGTTTCAGATTGAGACGATTCCCTGGAGATGACGTCAGTTACCGAAATGGGAAATCAAATTCAGCAGGTCTATCCATGTGTTAAAATACTATGCATAGCAGTCTGCGTTGAAGATCCTTTGTTAATCAGTACTTTTAAAAAACAAAACTTTTTATATCTCAAATCTTTGCTTTTGCACCTTTCAGATTTGAAGACTATGTTCACATTGTAAAAACACAGTAGATAAGCGTATGATAATCTACAATGCCAGGCGCGGATCCATGGGTGGGGCGAACCCCACGAAAAAAATACAATTATAGTAATAATTACCTATGTAACAATTATAGCAATAATTACCTATGTAACAATTATAGCAATAATTACCTATGTCCGCCTGTCTGATACAATTGGACATACATGTTTTTTTTAGAAGCATGACTCCCCCCCCCCCCCCCCTAGGCAAAAATACCTGGATCCGCCCCTGGAGGCCATGCACTAACCTTATCTAGTCTGTATAACTAATTCGCCAAAAAAGAAGTTGCAACTACAGTTCGCGAATAACGTACGTTGGGCATAAAGAATGACAAAAAAGGGTGGTCCAATACAAGTGGAATTCTGCATTTACTTCAGAACACGATGTTTAATTACTTCAATTTCTTAACTACAAACTCCCCGGCCTAGGCCTGGTGCACAGACACGACTGAGCACTTTATCGCTACGTGAAAACGATTGCATCTTGACGTGCGTTCGAGCTCATTCTTGGAATCGGAAACAGATATCAGATACGTTTCGTGTTGACAGTGTTTATAGGTTGTCCAAAGTAATTCCAAACTTCTAATACCACTTCATTTGTTATCCTGACAAGATAATCCGGCATCCGGGCAAGATGGCACATTGTGTCTTGCCAAACTGACAGCCTCTTCTGTTTCGTGAGGATGACGACTTAAAACTTGTGCCATTTTTAAGACCCTTAACGTCATCCCTGGCAGCATGACAAGGATTTGCTTCCTGTCATCACCGAGCTGGCATATTGTACACCGAAAACGACATTTTTCTGAAAATAACCCCGTTGTAAAAGCTTATATCATAATAATCTGGCTGCGACCCAATGTCATGTCTCACGCAAAAGGGTCAACGTCACTGTGTCTCCAATTTAAAATGTATTAATACTTTTTAAATGAATTGTAATGTAAACAGGAAATGCTGGAGTATGACTCAAGAGCTGAAACTATCTTCAGAAAGTGGTGCCGCTTATAGAACAAGGGCAGTAGCATTAGCATGATTTATGGACAGTATCACCCGCCAGGCAACCTCGTACCCAGGGTGTCGAGCAGTACGCGCCCATCACTACCTGCTCTCTCACCCTGGTATTGGATCATTTGCATGTGCAAGATTTTTGCACACGTATGCAAATAAAGAACAGTCAGGTGTCTGGATATGCGTTACACATTAGCGTTTGTTTTTGTATGCGGTGTCTGGGGTAAAAACAGAGTCAATTCGTCAATTTGCGCGAGCACGGCGTGAGTTACGAAAACACGATTTTTGAAATCAAACTGTTACGATCTTATCGAGACAACATGTAGTATCATATTTTATATTATTATGAGCAAATTAAAAAGGAAATTAGTATTTTCGAGAAGGCGTGGACGAATGATCGCGAAAACACGTACTGCACGTTGTGAATATATAGCACCAAGTACACGATAAAAATCCATTACTAGCCAATTGCGGTATCCAATCAGGATACAGGAAGAAAGTTTCATATCCAGGGTTTACTATTGGAAACGCGGTTGGAAATAAAGTAAGCACTGGGGACGAGGTTGCCCGCCAGGGACATTTGTCAGTTACATAAGGCACCAGACTAATAATATCTGTATTTAAAAGTACAAAGGGTCATTTCACTTTTTGTATATTGTTTCGTTATATCAGGAAGGGTGTGGTGAGAAAACAGTGGTATGATATGGAAATCTTAGCCACTCCGAAATCTCCCTAAACCAATGCCACTCAGAAATCTCCCTAAACCAATGAATACATGGCCCAACCTAACATTCAGAAGAAACTTAGGTATAAAGAAATGAACGCAACGTGTACGAATCTTCACGCCAGGTTCCTCCGAGCTGAATGACACTAAGTCATGCATAGATGTATTTTATTGTCCTAGATTTGCTTTCTCTTGTACTTCTCAAACCAATTCGAGATTGTGTAAGAAAGCAGGGAATTTTTAAAGGTTGATTTAGCACCCAAGGGCAAAAGATATGCCATTGCACTTTTGCCATCTCCACAAGGATATTCTCATAATGTTTATGGGTGCAATGGTAAGACTAGTTTCATGAGGTGAGAGATGGAATGTTCCATTTCACGAGACGAAGCCGAGTGGAATTAAACATTCCATCTGTCACCTCATGAAATTATTCTTACCATTACGCGAATGTGAAACACTCATTATTATTCAACACCTGAATAAATCCCCGTTATCTGATTGGTCAGAGCCGCCAATGGTGTGACCGTGCAATAGAACTTCTATTTACCTATATAGGCATAAGTTTAACCCAGATACCGGCAAATGTATTGTAAAATTGACACAAAACCGTTCATCTTTTCCAACTATTTCTTCTTGAACTTTATTTCCAAGATATTACGTTTTAAAAACCAAAACTGACTTTCAATTGGGGATAATTGCAGACTCATCTTCGCCAAAGTAGCTAAGTCAGTGACTTATTTTCGAACATAAGATCTGGATTACAGGATTCTGCAAGACTATAGAAAAGAAACGCTTTGAAGAAAACTCCAGACTTTTCTGCTGACCAAAGTCTTCTGACGGGGTTAGATTTAATCTTATACGTGACTCATTCTCACAGGCAACTTCATCATAGGCCGGATCACCCTTGACTTCCTCTTTATAATATAATGTTAATAACCCACCAAGGACAGCTGACAACTATTCATAAACACCTGTCTCTCTCGACGATCGCATTGGCTCGTTGCCAGAAGCGCTCATTAATGCAAATTGGTTAGGATGACTCACTACTCTCATTGGGTATTATAATATTTAACAGATAAAACTCGAGTTGCGCACAACGAGACTTGCGGCGCGGCAGCCAATCACAGACGGATCTATTTTTATAGTCATAAATCTCCCACATGCGAGACAGGTTTCCGCCAGCTTTCTGGGCGCGTGATGCACCAAAGTCAACCCTCGATATTTAGGGAGCACCGGTCCGGGTGCCAGGCGCCGTATAAAACCCGATGAGCTCGGCGGGTGATTTTCATTATCATCACTTTTTAAGCGCAACTAGATCGGAGAAGTCTGGCACACGTTGCAAGCATGGATGTGCTATTGTTCGTCTCAGGATTATTTGCTATCATTCCATTTGTCCGTAAGTATCAAAATAATTGATGTGTACATTCAAACTCATTTTTTCCCAAGTCTTTCTTAAATCCACATGTACGGTTTTTTTCCTCTCAGCGCATCACCTGTATGACATTGACATTATTGTATTTTACGATGGTGGGATTTCATCACTATTGTTATGTAGGGTGGTGCAAAAAGAAGGGCACCCACTGCCGACAGCATATTTCACCTTCTTGTTGAGCATATTTTAAAAAAAAAAATCAATTTAATGGTATTAAATATTGACCTTTAAACATAAGTGCGAAAATATGATTGCATATGCATGTTTTGTCTCTGTTTATAGTAGTTTAACAATTTCATGTGCCAAACCTGTTTATCCACGGGCGGCTTTATTCCATCCGCTTGACTGAGCTCCGGAGCTTTGATTTGAAGACAAAACAAACACTATACACTAGACTAACACGTGGACAAACGTGATTTTGGTGACTTGTATGATTCAAATTAACATAGTAACGCTATTATTGAGATTTCAACACGTGTGGTTTAAGAGCTATACTTCACTACATTATACCAAAAAAATTCATATAAGTTGAGCAAGTAGGTTAAACTTCCTGTCAAATGTGTGGGTTTTTTTAGGTTTTTTTTCACCACCCTGTACAGTACTTTGTGATAATATCGTAACTTTGTTTTATGATACCTTTGTTTTACCCTTTTATATATACAACACCTAAACCGAAACTCATTTCAACTCCAGCTGTATGCCTATCGAGTCTTAGCGGTATGGTAAATCGTGTTTACATAGCCTGTGTCTACCTTTGTTTCAATTCCAGATACAGTACCATGGGGCTACCCTGAAACAAAGCCCGGTAAGTTGGAACTGAATACGGAAACAGATTCTATTTTTTTTTGAGGCACTTCCTTGGCTTTCATTGCATTTTGTTCGTAACACCACTCAAAAACAAAGGAAGAATAACCTGTTGAAATTTATTTCAGTTTAGGTATTTTTCGTTGTTGTTAAATTTAAGCTTTAATTGTTTATTCACGGGGGTTTGGCCAAGTACAAGCTTCGGTTTTCTGCCAGCATCCACCATTCATTACTATTTGTTGTATATTCTGTCTCATTTAATTTTTTTTTACAATATTATTGTGATGTTTGGAATTAAATCCAGCCAAACCAAATCAAACGCGATTTCGTCGACAGCCCTAATGACTCCCAAATCTCTCATTGACTGATCGTTGGAAATCTAAACTATTCCCAAGTCTTTAATCAAACTGTTTCTTTCCATTAATGTCCGCCCCCCCCCCCTACAGGCACCGATTACTGGCCCAAGATTTTCCCGTCTTACTGTTCTGGCCTCGCCCAATCACCGATCAACATTGTACCGAGCGCCGCTGAAAAGATGACCCCGGCCTCGTTTGAATTGACAGGATTCAACTCGACCCCGCCCAGAGGGGCTAGGATCACTGTGCAGAACAGCGGACTGAGTGGTAAGAGCGATTATCCGGTTCGCAAGTGACTTCGTCATACACGTGCACGCACCACTGATTACGAGCGCCCATTGGCTAAACACTCAAGTTGCGTTAACTTCCGGTTCCATTGGTGCCATGCTACACCATGTACAGTAAAGCATGGCTAAGTTGAGATGATGTCACACTTACAAAACGGATAGACTTTACTCTAGTCGGATTCTATATATAGTCAACTTCCACCACCCCAGCTGCCATCCCAAGCCATTTGTGAATGCCCTCCCATCAACATCATGCCCGGAACGGGACAATTATTAGTGTCATCGCATGCCACGTTATACGTTAGGCCAAAAAAAGTCTCCGGTTTCTGGAATGCGCGCGCGTCGCCGTAGCCATGCGCGTTGGCAAAATAAAAAAAGTGGGTTTTTTTTCAATGATAGATGATGTCTCAAAACTGACAAACTCACTGGTTTGACTGGAATCCTGCTGCTGCACAATTTTAACGTGTTTTTAGATGAGGTTACGATCGAGAATAAGATTTATGTGGCCTCTCTTGACTCCCTTATATTTGAAGTAAGTTTAGTCGGGCACCATTTGCAGTCATCAGCCGACATTTGAAGAAAAAAACGGTAAAAAAAAAGCCGCGTCGCCGCACCACTTCTTAGGCAAACTCCATACCAGAAACCGGAGACCTTTTTTGGCCTTAAGCCCGGTTCATACTTAGTCTATGTAATAGACCACAGCGATTGCCGTGGTCTATTATGCGCGAACAGATTTGCTGATTAATTAGGCAAGACCCCGCCTCTTGACTTCCTAGATTTTCACCAATCAGCAGGCGCTTTCTATAGGTCTATCGGGTCTTCGGTCATTCACCCGTTGCGCGTCATAGACATGGATTTTTAAAAAAAAATGTCACGGCGCGCGGCGCTAGCGCTCGGTATCATGTTTCGCGAATGCGCTCCCGGCTGTTGTTGTATTACAAAACGATGCATACGAATTGACCAATCACAGCGTTAGTCCTGATTTTGGGATGAAATGACGTCACGGTTTAGTTAAGTCGACTCCGATTGGCTGGCGCGCGGCTTGCATAAATCTGCATGCTTTGACATATCAGACGTTAGACAGGAGATGGCTCCGTGGATAACGGGTGATACTCAGACTAGTTCATACTCGGCGCGAAAGCGAAAGCGAACGCGAATTTGTGACGTCATGGCAAGTATTCGCGCTGCGAATTCGTAAAAGTTGAACATATTTCAACTCGGGCGAATTTCGCAGCGAATGTTTCATGACGTCAAATTCGCTTCGCATTCGCTTTCGCATGAAGTATGAACCGGGCTTGAGTTGCGCATAAATGCGCGTACATTGGGCCTACCATAGTTACGTGTGCATGCATGTGCATGCATGTGCATGCACATGTACATAGTATATAAACATGGTAATACTGCGTTCTTTTGTAATGCGTATTTGTAAAAAAAAGGAAGCTATTATTACAACCCCATTCTATGCAAGAAGTATTCGCAGTGGTATTTCTGCATGCAGCCGCGGTGCTTGCCCTGTTTTAGTTACAACCGTTCAATAGTTTGAACTTTTAAAGATGCCATTTCCGTAGAAATATACAAGATATTCAATTTTGAATGAGACATTCAACGAAAAACAAATCCACCGACGTTTATAGTAAAAGTATTTCTTCCCGAAATTATAACTATTTTCCTAGCGCATTCATTTGGCTCACGCAGTGTGAGTTTGTGCGCAAACTGAAGTCCCTAATTCAGAAGGTTACAGATAGCCAAAATCGAAAGAAGTACTCTTGTTTTCATTTGAAACAAACAACTCCGTTTGGGTTAGTGCACGGGTATGCAACTCAATATAACTATCTGTTTTAACTATCTTTTGCATAAGAGCCCATCCATTTTGGGGTCAACAATTCATTACATAAGTAAATGAGAAAATACTTATGTTAGGTCTATACCTGTTATGGCTCATTTATCACGTTATACCTATAGTATCACATTGAAACTACTTTGTTTTGACTGCCCCAAAAAAGAAACATACAAAAATATTCATGGAAAAGTTAAAACGTACACCTGAACTATGCAAGTCAACGCTTTCAGACTAATAGCAGGGGCCAATTTCAAAGAGCTGCTTAAGCACAAAATTTGCTTAAGCACAAAAACGTCTTGCTTAATTAAATCAGATTACCGGCCAAAACTCCATGCGATTGTTATGCTAAGTAAACAACAGCTAAATACCAGTCACAAGCAATGTACATCACATGGAGTTTTGGCCGGTAACCTAATTTTACTAAGCAATGTTTTTTTCGTGCTTAAGCAAATTTTCTGCTTAAGCAGCTCTATGAAATTGGGCCCTGGTCTTCTAGAAGTACATATAACTGCATTTAGACATTGGGCACCGGCAACTTTGAATTTACAAAATTTGAATGTCACAATGTTAGCTGCATGCTGGCAAGCGTGAAGTGCGGGCTTCAATCCCTGTTAAAAATACCAGCCATGGGCCACTAAACCTTTTATTCTGATTCTATCCAACACCCAAGCGAATAATATC
Source organism: Patiria miniata (assembly GCF_015706575.1). Lineage (NCBI taxonomy): Eukaryota > Metazoa > Echinodermata > Asteroidea > Valvatida > Asterinidae > Patiria > Patiria miniata. Next base: position 15,570,947 of record NW_024037061.1, read on the forward strand.
AACATATTCTGACTTACCTGCATGGCAGCTCAGATCAAGATGACTGGCGATTACATGCTGAGTGGGGGCAATCTACCGGGTCGCCAGTACCGTGCGGCTGGTATCCATTTCCACTGGGGGAGCACCAACACCCAAGGCTCGGAGCACACTGTGGATGGAAGACAATTCCCTGCTGAGGTATAAAGAAAACAACCTATGAATGAAAAAAAAATCTAGTCAGATTTATAGAAACCCAGCTGACTTAAGCTGTAGTTAGCTGAGCGACTGTTTTCTGGTCACATCTTACTTGATTTGAATGTACAGGAGAGTTGCCGATGTCACATGAATGTTTTTCGTGAATTGTGATCTGTCATAAAATTGAATCCATCCCTCACACGTGGCCTGCCACTGGCCTAATTATCTCCACTTGGGCATGCGCAATAAAACCAATGAGGCTGTATTTCATAGAGTCCAAATATCAGATGACACCGGTTCCAATGCTACTCCGTGTGTAGTGGTTTAAGTTGATGTTATGACGTCACAATCACAGACCGGATAGGGCTGCCAAAAGCAACACGAGTTCTCCAAATGATTGGTGTATTTCAAGAGGATATAAAAGAATACCTTTGTATTCTTGTGATTGTCGTGGCTTAATATAAAAGCAGTGCATTGCTAGGCGTAGCCAGCGGGGAGGGGAGGGGGGAATTTACCCCACCCCAATATTTTGTAAAGACTGCCCTTTTCCATTCAAATGCCCTTTTTCACCGCTTCCCCCCCCCAAAAAAAATATTGTGTAAAGAATGCCCTTTTTTTTGTTTAAAGAAGTGCACTTTTTTTCTAAACAAATGCCCTTTTTTAAAAAGAAGTGGTGCCCTTTGTTGTGCCATCTGCCATTCCAGGTGCCTTTTTTTTTAATTCCACGCATGTATTGCCCTGAAACGCATCTTTGTCCGTTAGTGGGTATAATCGTCGGTTTTGAACAGCGCCCCCATCGACAGAAAGATGGTACCGCCCCTCCCCCTCCCCCCCCCCCCCCCCCCCCCCCCCCACCCTCCTCGCCCGCATTTTGATTTTACGGAGGCCAAGTGTCCGGAGAAAAAAAACGTGTCTAAATTTCACCACGAATGTGCAAGTGCCCTTTTCATTTTTTTTTAATCCCCCCATTAAAAGTGACCTTGCTACGCCTCTGCAATGTCATGTTAAAATATACTAAGGAAATTGGCAACGTACTGTATTGATAGGGCTTCCAGTTCGTGCTATATGTAAATGAATCAATTTTTGATGGTAGTTCGAACGGAAACTGCTGTGGGGTATTGCACAACTATGGTACTAACTTTCAATTTTAAAAGCATTTCATTCAAATTGTCTGCTAAGCGGCAAAGGGACAAATTAAGGCCGATGTAGAGTTCATATGTTCGAACTCAACGAGATTTACGAAAGCTAATCGATTTTTGTTTTTGTTGCAAGGACCTAAATCGTGCATTCTTGTGACCTATCTCTAGACCGCCTTTCTCAAAAATGAAATTCTACATAATACACGTACCATGTTTCCACCTCGTATCCTCGATCAGATGCACCTTGTGACCTACGACACGAGGTTTGCGTCCGTTGGCGAGGCTGCGTACAAGGTTGACGGACTCGCAGTTCTAGGATTTTTCCTCGAGGTAAGTCTCTCTCTCCTGAATTGATTTCCTCGACCGCCTGGTGAGTGCATGCGTCAAAGAATTAATTCTTCACTTGTGATCCGTCCCTTCGTTACCATCACTGGGAAAGAGTCGTTCCTCTGTCTTTGTACCATAGCGACGGTGAACGTAGAAGGGCGCCCTCAATTATAGTTTCAACTGCCACCTCTAGAATACATGTACTAAAGTCACTCACCGTTTTATGTCCAATGATGTTTTACTTTTAGGTTCAGACAGCGGACAATCCGAGCTTTGTGCCATTCTTGACAGCTCTTTCGAGGACAACATACGACGGTAAGTTCAATTCAGCAGAAAAATCGCTTAACTGTTGCATACTTATTATCCTGCAGTAAAAGAAACGGAGCCATTTTGGACACCTTCCTATAGTCCTACTAGCAAGCCAAAAAGGTAACCTGGTGCCATTCCTCTGACTTGTCTCGCGCAAACGCAGCACTAGCAGTTTCTCAATTCGCTGTTTAAAATTCCAGTTGACGATGGGAGACAAACAATGGCAGCGCATGACACACTTGGCTTAACGGCAAAGATTCCTGCGCCAGAATTCCAGACGTGCCACTAAACAGGGAACGCATTCTCGAAGATGTTATATTCAATGCGACATAACCTTTTTTTAAAAAGAATGCTGCCCTTTTACGTTGTCTTGGTTCGAGACTGGATTTGGACAATGTTCCCGTGGCATACTGGACGGCTTTACCGCGCTCGCAAGGCGTCGGCAGCACTATAGGAGATCCAAAAAAAATTCCAGTCTTGGATAAAGACTACACTCTTTTGAGGCAGGCTTCCATGAGCATACACGACTGCAGGTCTACTTGTTCTTTAGTACAGTAAAGGATTTGTTTTGAAATCATATATTTCTGTTCTCTTCCTTGTTCTCAGGCAGCACCGTCAACCTCGCGGTCCCGTTCCCGATCGCTAGTTTGTTTCCAAGTACCAGCATTATGCAGCCATATTTCCGGTACCGGGGGTCGCTCACCACGCCGACGTGTAACGAGGTCGTCACATGGACGGTGTTCAAAATGCCGATTAGAATTTCACAGAGACAGGTAGAATTACTCATATATTGCCGTCTATGTCAATGAAATTTTGCTTAATGATTGCGACTTGCGTCCTCTAGTTGTAACCAAAGAGCCGGTTTTATTGAAACCTCTTTTCCCTCTCTCTCTTATATTTCTACTCGTTTTGTGTTTGTTTGTTGCCTGTTTTTGTTTTTATGATGACATATAATTACACAAATTAAAAGAAATTGAAAAAAAATGAAATGGCTGCAGCAGTAACATGTGCACAAAAGAGTTCTAAAACGTATTTTAAAGTTTACTTATTTTCAAGTGCAGACTCAGAATTTCAGTTTCATCGCAAGTTGGTAACTCTACATCATGTGGATCTCTCAATCACGTTACTTAATTCTTCAAATTAGGGTTTGCCCTTCACCGACGTATAAACACTGTGTTACCTCCCGAGTGAAAGTTAGAAAAACATGTATCGGCTGGGACTCGAACCCACGACCTTTTTCTTTCTAGTGCAGATGTCTTACCACTCGAAAACCTAGCTAACGGGATCAGTTGGCTGGTGCGAATCTGATGTACACAGCAGCGGGTACTGCATTAATTATTCACTATAGATGGGATTTTTTCAAACTTTCACTCGGGAGGTGACACACCGAGTATGCAGTGTTTGTACGTCGGTGAAGGGCAAATGGCAATACCTAATTTGATTTACATCACCCCAACGCAAAAAAAAAAATCCCATCTCATGAATGGTCTATTCTTTACCTTTACGCAGTTTGGTAACTCTACATGATGTGAATCTCTCAATCTCTCAATCTTCCTCTTTTCTTTACGTCCCGTTCTCATTCCCCAGCTCAACGTCTTCCGTTCGCTTAGGGAGAACGCCGCGGGCACATTTCCTGACATCCCGATTGCGGACAACTTCCGGCCACCCCAGCCGCTGAACGGCCGAATAGTCTACCATTCGGCCGGTATGTTACGCGTCTAGCCGTGGAAAAAGGAGGCCGCCATGTTCAATCCCGTTAATAATCGATTTGACGATCCATGCGTTTGTCTGTTATTTTTGCACCAACCATTAACACTCACAGTGATGGCTTTTATTCGTATAACTTACGTTATATTTAGGCTACTGATAAATTTCATTGGAGCTGGTATATCACGTGACTCGTTTTTGTTGGAAATCAATATACTCTGTGTTGGTTATCTCACCAGTGATTGTCATGTCGATCAGATTCAAAAGAAGGCACCTTCCGAAGTAAAGAAATTCAAAATACCAAGGTGGAGAATTCATGCATTATTTTAGAAAATTCACTTCGTAGTACCAAATACCACGAACTGTTTTTCTTTAACAAACTGTATATACACAAGACTTTGTTATAATAATATGCGGAATGGAAATGTCCAGTAAAATGTCCATTATTTTCAATTCTACTTTTTTTTTCACAAAAGAACCATAGGATTAACAACGGTCCCAGGTGAAATTAACCCAAATAACTACGAATCCAAAACTCCACAAAACAGGATGCTTAACGACAGTGTAGTTCCTGTGTCGTAAGGAAAAAGTTCACCCTTTCAATGTTTTGTTAGGGGTCAGGGATAAACATAGGTTTAGGTAACTATTTATGTAGTGTGTTTCCAATTTTTTGAATACAATGTATATTGGACAAGAATTCTAAATGAAGCGTGAAAATAACCTTATTTTTTTCAAAATTCATTATGGATGTCTTCTTTAATTGTATGTTTTTAAGACAAATATTGATAATCAATTTTTCATGCACGATTTAACAAGTAATTTGCACTTTATAACTTGTAAATAAAACGCACAAAATTGTATCAATGCTTGTTTATTTAACATGATGATCTATTTTCTCGTACTGTAGCTACTGTATTAATTGTCTTCGCTGAAGTCCAAATGCTTATTACATGTAACAGGAAATAATAATCAGCCAAACGTGTACATTAAAGGGCAGGCCCCATGGAACAGCTGAATATCTGAATCTTCAAAGACTGGTCAAATTCTTTTACTTTCTTACTTGTAACGAACTTACAACAAAAGTGGTTCAGGAACAGATCTCGATTTTCACAAACGCAAAGAGGTTATGCATAATACAACCAGAGTAAGAGGAAAATAACTAAAATGTCAAATAAGAGACCCTGGCCACCAGCGATTATTTCCAAAACGACATCCGTTTCCCATCTTCTGATTGGTCCATTGCATGCATATCTAGCAGTGATGTAGTGCCTTGATGCTGGGCCTTGGCCTTAAGGCTACCTTAAGGCTGGATTTTAGGGCCTTGGCCTTGGCTTGAGGGCAAAAGCCTTGGCTTTGGCCTTGGCCTTGAGGGTTCAGGGCCTTGCAATTTTGAGTCAAGGCTCTTCAAGGCCCATAGATTTTTGCATTTTCCAGATAAATCTGTTCGAAATTTTGCTGTTACCATTTTAATCGTATTACCATGGATGAGGGAACCACCCTATAGATTTGTGTGTAGGGCACACTTCCACTTTTGTAGCATCACATTTTGTTACCATTGTAGTAGATTTGGTGCAAAAATATTCCGTACACTTATGGGGCTATGAGATGATCACTTTAATTGCATACAATTATGGAATAGATCTGATTGGTTGTATATGTCTCCCTGATAAGTGCTAAAGATTTGCATGTTTCTGTTATAGATAATGCTGATATTTCTGACCATGTTGGGCCAGCAAATAAAAATTTCCTAATTTCCTAAATCAGTTTCTTGGATCCCCCTTTTGTTACACTTGGGAGAATTATGTGTCAATATAGAAGTAAATCATTATTTTGTTTAGTTAAACCATATTGAAGACCTGAACTTATACTTTAATAGATACAGTGCGGTCATAAAACGGTGTAGGCCTAAGCGAGCATGTTGATTGCAATTAAAGAAATTTTGTTCTTCGTAACGAGCAATTCGTGATGATAAGGGCAGATCCAGGGGGCCAAAAGGGGCCATACCCCCCCCCCAAAAAAAAAAAAAAACAACGAAACCATTTTTTTTTATGTGACGTCGTAATAAAGGCAGGCAATGAGTACACCACCATCTTTTCCTCAAAAAAACATCAGCCAAAATTTTTTTCGGGGCCCTTAAGCGGGCCCGAAGCCCAAGCCATAATTTTTTGACCCACTTTTTTTGGGGGGGACCAACATTTCTTTGCCCCCCCCCCAAAAAAAAATGGTACTGGATCCGCCCATAGAGCAAGGACAGACCGCCCTTGTGTGAAGATGTGTCACTCATGTGACTATGATAATTAGGCCCTAGTTCTATATCAGTGGTCATTTAATAAAACAGGGCCTTGGCCTTGGCCTTGGCCTTGAGGGTTAACCCTTGGCCTTGGCCTCAAGGCTTGAGGGTCAAAGCCTTGGCCTTGGCCTTGGCCTTGAGGGTCAAAGCCTTTGCTCCAACACTGATATCTAGTACCTTGTTCGCCACAAAAAAAACAAGGTAAAATGAGAAGTGAAAAACGCTCACTGGGACTCGAACTCGGATCAACTGATTAGCAGTCAGTACTACTTCCAACCAGTTCGAAAATCGGCTGCCAATCGTCGGTGATTTAAACACCATTATTCCTTGTTATAAAGCCCTGGACATCAACGCATAACGCAGAGAGAGAACCCTCTTTTATATTGTCCGATCTCGTTTGGGAAAAAAATATATTTCGCTGGCCGCCTGGCAAACTTCGTCCTGGCTAAAGGAAACACACTTTAAACGCTTTCTGAGAGTTTCCAAAATAATACGACTAACTTTAGTACACATTTACTCGAGACATTCAGTCGGTGAAATCTTTGACAACACTTATGGTAGTCTTGGCTCAAGAGGTCGTTGTTAATAAGATACGTGAAGAGTCACCCGCCGAAGAGGGCGTTATCAAAACGAACCGCTATCACAAACGCTGCTGCAGTGGAAACTGCATTTTGTTGCAGGCGAGGAACGAGAGAACGAAATATGGCAACCTCGTCCCCAGTGCTTACTTTATTTCCAATCTCGTTTCTAATAGTAAGCCCTGGACAGAAAACTTTCTTCCTGTATCCTGATTCGATGCTGCAATCGGCTAGTATAATGGATTGATACCGTTTACTTAAACTTGTTGTTATATTCAACGTGCATTACGTGTTTTCGCGATCATTTAATGTTAAATTTGACTGGACAATATTCCAGCACAACATTAGTTATGAGCTTTACATAATGAGACCTCGCATGAGACAATCGGTCGGCAATAAATACTTCATTTTATTCAACTGTTGACAGCAAGACCTTCCTTATCGGTGCGCAATTTAAAACAACATTTAAACGGTATGAATCCCAACATAAACATAAACCTCCACAATATCAGCGATTTCAATATCACCCATTTCAATATCACCATCTCCCCTCTATAACAAAAACAATTTCTCCCCGTCCCTGGAAATATTTATCCCCATCCCCGGAAATATTGGTGACATGGTTGACGGGTTTTACGGAAATTAGGCGTTCTGACTAGCACCCTTCACCCTAGCTAGCCCCTTCCCCTATATAGACAATATGTCCTGGACCCTCGCACAATCTCCGCAGGAAACGTTACAGTGCGCGCACGTTGCTAAACGCAAATACAACTTAGGCGAGACTGATGACGAGTCCAAATAGGCTCGCGTGCAGCAGAGCGTCTGATTCTTTATTTGACTTATTTTGAGTTATTGGAGTTTAAATTATCGAGATTTCACTGTATACAGTAATTATTACGAAACAGTCAACTCCACCAGTTGTAATTACTACCTCCACTCCTTTCGTTTCCAATTTACTCATATATGAAATGTGATAGTGCATATTGGTGGGATAAGATTGTAACATTTAACTTGGAAAACAATCGTGTTTTCGTAACTCACCGCTCGACAAATTGATGCTGTTTTTACCCCAGGCGCCGCATACAAACACAAACGCTAATGTAACGCACACGGAGGCACCAGACTATTCCTCATTTGCATACATGTTCAAAAAAATTGCACATGCAAGTGATCTAATACCAGGGTGAGAGAGCAGGTAGTAGTTGGCGCGAACTGCTCGACACCCTGGCGACGAGGTTGGGAGTGACTAAAGATCTGGAAGAGAAGACCATGTTACCCATGTGTTTAATATGAAAACCAACGTGTTGTGTCAAAAGTAATTACCAGTATGGACCATATCTTGATCGATGTGGCTCACAACATCTGGTATTTATGCGCTATTTTCATGACAAAGAAGCAATATGTTTCAGTCAGGATCAATTTAAGTTTACTGATAATGTTTACTACAGAATAAAGTTGTTCTTCATGCTGAGTTCCCTCGAAATGTATTTAGTAACGGTTGTCTGTGGGGAGTTTGGCCTATAGTGGTTATGGTTTATGACTCATGATTAGAGGGTCAGAGGTTCGAATCCAGCTGCTGGCAATATGTTGTGTCCTTGGGCAGCGAAAATGCCCTCTGGTTTTCCTTTGGTACTTCTGTGGTACATATGTTTACCACAGAAATTACCACAGGAAAAGTATATACGACCAGAGTACCACACAAATGTATGTGGTAATGCCAACGCGGTCCTGTGGTATTCTTGTGGTACACATGTGGGTACCACACAAAGTACCACAGTACAGTAGGATTTGAGAAAAGTACCACATACGCATGTGTGTGGTATTTGCCACCAATCATCGATATCCTGTGGTACTTCTGTTGTACTTACTAAATACCACACAAACTACCACAGGTCAGTGGAATTGGAGGAGAGTACCACATAAATGTGTGTGGGATCTTCGATATTCTGTGGTACTTCTGTTGCACTGTACTAAATACCACACAAACTGCCACAGGTCAGTGGAATTGGAGGAGAGTACCACATAAATGTGTGTGGTACCTCCGATATCCTGTGGTACTTCTAGTTGTACTGTACTAAATACCACACAAACAACCACAGGTCAGTGGAATTGGAGGAGAGTACCACATAAATGTGTGTGGTACCTTCGATATTCTGTGGTACTGTTGTACCATGCTAAAAACCACACACACAAAAATGATCTATTTAGGCCGAATGTATAATTAGGCCGAATTTAAAAAAAAAAAACATGTTTCTCGTCTGGGTTTTTGAAAAAAAGAGGAAGCTTAGAGGGGCTTTTTATTTTTTATTATTTATTTTTTTCAAGATGGCCGCCATTTTAACATTTCCTGCAACTGTTGGTGCTTACACTGTTCAAAGACACTTTTAAAATGAAAGACAAGTTGGACGAGAGAACTGAACATGTTTACAGTGTCATTTAGAGTTGCATTGGTCTACATTGAACAGTTTGCATATGCTTTAAAGGGAATGTACATCATTGGCTTTTGTTGTAATTTTCAGAAATGAACTATTTGAGGGGTTAGTATAATAGATCAAATATTGTTTAACTGACATGTTTGAAGTTTTGTGTTCGTAAATGCTTGAAAAAACAAGAAAAACAAAAATGTTTCAGTGGTCTGGTTCCCTGACTCCACTAAAGATGAAATGGATCAATATATAGATGTCGGAAAATTGTTAGGTAAGGGAACCAGTCTATAGCTGGCCTGCAACCGTTCATGAACATGTAACCAATAACAAACAAAATTTGGACTGAAAAAAGTTGTAAATTTTGAGCAGTAGTTGAAAAATAGTTAGGTTTTTTTCGTTGTTTTTTTACTGCATTTTTCAAAATATAAAAATAATAAAAAAATCCAGGCGGCCTCCAAAAAGGGAGCGGGCAGGGACGAGAAACATATTAGTTTTTTACTTCGCCTTATATATGTGCAACTTTAAAAAATATAATAGTTATGCTACCACATAAATTACCAAAGGAAAAGAGATTACCTCCCAATATACAATATACTTAAATTATAACTAAAACACAAATACGAACACACCGACATAAAAACATACATGTACAAGTATTGCCCCAATATGTACTGAACAGTACATGTACATGTACATAAAGCCCATGCATACTTACTTTACATACATGTACAATGTACATGTACAATGTACATGTACAATGTACATGTACAATGTACATGTACAATGTACATGTACAATGTACATGTACAATGTACATGTACAATGTACATGTACAATGTACATGTACAATGTACATGTACAATGTACATGTACAATGTACATGTACAATGTACATGTACAATGTACATGTACAATGTACATGTACAATGTACATGTACAATGTACATGTACAATGTACATGTACAATGTACATGTACAATGTACATGTACAATGTACATGTACAATGTACATGTACAATGTACATGTACAATGTACATGTACAATGTACATGTACAATGTACATGTACAATGTACATGTACAATGTACATGTACAATGTACATGTACAATGTACATGTACAATGTACATGTACAATGTACATGTACAATGTACATGTACAATGTACATGTACAATGTACATGTACAATGTACATGTACAATGTACATGTACAATGTACATGTACAATGTACATGTACAATGTACATGTACAATGTACATGTACAATGTACATGTACAATGTACATGTACAATGTACATGTACAATGTACATGTACAATGTACATGTACATGTGTATTGCAGGGTACACTGTATCCTGCTCCCCACAACCCCATGTGTGACCTTGTGTGCCCTGTGCAGTGTGTGACCCATGCACGGCCCATGTGTGATTCCATACACAGTAGACCTCGTCCCCAGGGTGTCGAGCAGTACGTGCCCACCACTACCTGCTCTCTCACCCTGGTCTCGCGCTGCGACGAATTGATTCTGTTTTTACCCCAGACACCGCATACAAAAAAAACCAGTGGATCCAGTGGATCATTTGCATGTGCAAGATTTTTGAACACGTATGCAAATTAGGAGTAGTCTGGTGCCTGCCTGTGCGTTACATTTGCGGTTTTTTTTGTATGCGGTGTCTGGGGTAAAAACAGAACCAATTCGTCGCAGCGCGAGCATGGCGTGAGTTACGAAAACATGATTTTATTTTAATTAAACTGTTACGATCTTAACGAGACAACATGCAGTATCACATTTCATATTAATATTAACAAACTGGAAAGGAAATGAATATTTTCGAGAAGGCGTGGACAAATGATCGCGAAAACACGTACTGCATGTTGTGAATAACAACACCAAGTACACGATATAAATCCATTTCTAGCCAATTGCGGTATCGAATCAGGATGCAGGAAGGAAGTTTCCTATCCAGGGTTTTGGAAACAACGTTGGAAATAAAGTAAGCGCTGGGGACGAGGTTGATACACAGTGTATAACCATGCAGGGGTCAGGTTTCACGAAAGGTCACCCACACAGCTCCCCCACTGCACTGAGTGTGTGGGAAGTTTGAAAACCAGTACAGTTGAATCACAGCATTACACAAGCAGCAGTACAGATCATGAGATGTGCATGGGGCAGGACATTGCAGAATTCAAAACAGTGAATATTTGTATGAAATAATTGCCTCACTTCTGCCTGTAAGCAAAGATCAATTGCCAGTATATATGCTGTGTTACTGTGAGCTTGAACATTAGTAATAGTAGGGAGGCATGTTAAGTTTAGTTTTCTGGAGGATGAAAACTGGACCGAGTGGATGCTGAATGCAGTTGCAGTACGTCTGTTCATGGAGCTAATTTTATAGCTCCATGGTCTGTCTAAATTATGATGTCTCTAGCTAGTGCCAATGTAGGAATTTGTTTCAAGACATTTACGTGGATCAGTGAGGAATTCCCATTACAACTTCATAGAATCAATTAGTGGGGTTGCAAAACTCTACAATTTGTCATTGGCATTATATAATATTCAGTCCAGTTTGCATCCTCGCATATTCAACATGGAAGCTTTTTTGAAAAATCCCATGCTCTTTATAAACCGTGTCACATGACTTGATGACAGTGCTGTATTTGTTCAGTGCCATCGTTATTATCAGATCTGCCTCATCAAAAGTATAAACTGTTTGTGTTCTTTGTGTCAAATTGGAAAACTTTGTCTTCAAGTGATTTGACTGGGAATTTAAAAGGGGTAAGAAGATATATTGTTCATGAAATGACACCATTAAGATTTAAACATAGTAAAAGTTAAATGCAAACTCATTACTTTATATATCAAGTATGGAACTTGGACGAATTTCAGTAACGCCATCTGCTCATGACCATGGGAAATTACTCTCCTGGTTTAACTTCTGCATTCGTAAATTACACACAAGTTAATAATCAATTCACAGGATGTTACCGCAAATATTCCATAATTAAGTGATTGGTTGTTGCATGCACTCTTTGGTATTATTACAAACGTTGATTGTTAAATTTGTTTTAATAAAAAAACGTATATTAGGCCCCCCAAAAAATAGTCGGTCTCTGGTCAGCACGCGCGTCGATTTTAATCATGCGCGTCAATCCTTTTTTTCCCAAAATTTTCCGCGGTAGCTCCAACAGAAGCCTCTATTGCCGCACCGCCTCAAATTTTTGTACCAAGGAGCACCAAGGAATGGGAAACTGCACCAAGGCAAATGATCGAGGGCACCAAGGCAAATTATGGAGGACACCAATGTACATGAGGACACCAAAAAATGTAAAAATAGTACCCCACCTTGTCTGAACAATCAAAGCTTGAAAAAAGAAAAAAAAAAAAAACAAAAGCTGCGTCGCCGCATCAATTCCAGAACTTTGGTCTGACCATGCAGAGACCAAGTATTTATTTGTTTTGCCCTACAGAAATGTACAAAAATGTTTTCGAGTTTGACTGCAACTAAAACACAACTTAAAAGGGAAACTGCATCTGCTCATTTTTTTTCATTGTTGAAAACCATATGGATTCATACAAACTAACAAGTTTGTTTATTTTATTTTCCAGCTTTCCTGACTTAATTTCCACCAATGATGTTGGTACATGTGAAGAAGAAACCATGGATATTCTACCTCAAGGACCCCGTTCAATTGGAAACAATGGAATCCCATCCAGCAATTACCACAGGAACATTAATACCGCAGGAACATTATTAATACCACAGCTGCAGGAACAGGCACCGCAGGAACTAACAAAGGAACTTTGCCCCCCCCCCCCGGCAACATTTCCACAAAACATTATACCATGGTCAATTTACCACAGGAACAATAACAACGTACACAATGTATTGTGGTACCTTGTGTACGTTGTACTGTACAACGTACACAACGTACCACAATACGTTGTGTACGTTATTATTGTGGTCCACAATACCAGTTACCACAGGAATAATAACAAATGTACCACAGGAACATTACCACAGGAACGTACCACACACAAGTACCACAGGAGTGTTACCACAGGAATATGTTACCACAGGAATATGTTACCACAGGAATGTTACCACAGGAATGGTACCACAGGAATGTTACCACAAGAATGTTACCACAGGAATTGTACCACAGGACTACTGTTACCACAGGAATGTTACCACAGGAATGGTACCACAGGAATGTTACCACAAGAATGTTACCACAGGAATTGTACCGCAGGAACTGTACCACAGGAATGTTACCGCAGGAACAGTGCTGTGGTAATGTCCCAAAAAACCACAAGAACTTTCCTGTGGTAATGTCCTGTGGTATATTTTTGTGGTAATACCACAGGACATTTTCGTAAGGGGTACCCTCACCCTTTATACTTGTCTCTCTCCATCCAGGAGTATAAATGGATACTGTCTCATGTTATATAATACGCAATTCTTTTGCATGCTTCGAATGCCGCCTGGTCACCAGGATGGACCTTATTCACGCGGTAGCCATTTTTGTCGTGGTCCCTGAATGTATTTCATCAATTATTAATTGTTGAATGGGATGGCGCCAGACTATTTATGCAGCCTTATTTTACTTTCATTTTTTTTTAACTAGCTTAAAACATTAGGGAATGTTTAGTTACAAATTGTAAATTATTCATTTTATAAAGGGAATGTACAACATTGGCTTTTGCTGCAATTTTCAGAAATAAGTGCATTTGGAGGATTTATATGTTTTAGCAAATATTGTTAAACTGACTTGTTTCACGTTTTTGGCTTGTAGATGCTGGAAAAACCAAGAAAACCAATTATATTCTTGTAGTCTGGTTCCCTTACCCCACTTAAGATGAAATGGAGCAATTTATAGACTTTGGGGAATTGTGCGGTCAGAGTATCAATTTAGCTGGCTTGTACCCATTCACAGGTGTTAAATCAATTGCAAAAAGATGTGGAATAACTAAATATAAGAAATATGGAGTAGTTTTTGAAAATACATGTAGCCAGTTTTCTCCAGCGCTGATCGGCCGACCGGCGTTGGAAAAATACAATTTTTCTTGAAAATATCAGCGCACCAGGAGCCACAATTTTACAGGATGCTTTAGACCAGTCATTCCCTAACAATCCAGTAAGGTATTTCGTGTTAAGTGGATCATTTCGTTTTTTGATGTTTAGTACATGTAATGCACTTGCCTTCAATTCTCCTCGCTATAACTCGTAAATAAGTTCCATGGGCACCCGAGGCTATTATGAAACTTACCGCTGTTGTATTGAAATAGTCTGGTTCCCAGACCAAAAGATTCTGACTATTCCTGATGAATCTTAGGTCAGGTAGCCTCCGGTAATACATTGTATTACAATTTACGTCACGTGACTAAAACGGGAGGAATTCCTCCTTTTTCCGAAAATTTCCGAAGTTTGCCGAATTCGTTTCGTCGGCAATCGGATAGCGCCCGAGTATTTCCGAGTATATCATTTAGGTTTAATTAACTGCCAATTGCTTATTTTTTTTTTAAATGAGTTGATAATTAATATTCATTGCTTTCATTTAGAATTCAACGACGATTTTGTGCATCAAATATACTCGGATCGAATGGGCGAACTTTTTGCTGCGTCATATACAATTTTGAATTTGACGACCGTTACCGAGAGTTTCCAAAACTCGGTCTTCATTCGGCTCCGCCTGCTAAGGCCAAAACAAAAAGTCTCCGGTTTCTGGTATGCGCGCGCGTCGCCGTAGCCATGCGTCGGCAAAATGAAAATGTTTTTTTTTTTCAAAGAAAGATGATGTCTCAAAACCGCCAAACTCACTGGTTTGACTGGAATCCTGCTGCTGCACAATTTTAACGTGTTTTTTAGATGGGGTTATGATCGAGAATAAGCTTTATGTGGCCTCTCTGGTCTCCCATAATATTTGCACTAAGTTTAGTCGCGCACCATTTGCAGTCATCAGCTAACATTTGAAGCAAAAAAAAAACAGGTAAAAAAAAAAAAAGCCGTGTCGCCGCACCACTTTTTGGGCAAGCTCCATACCAGAAACCGGAGACTTTTTTGTTTGGCCTAACAGTGCTATTTGGGTGCCTAATTTTGAAGATTCCAGATCAACATTTGTCAATGATATCTTACAGAAACATCAAACTGTATTATCATAACTGTATGATATTACGAAGCAAGTGATTTATTTAAAAATTTGATCAGAACATTAAAAGCTTAAAGTGATGAAGCGAAATGGGAAACGAAGCCGAGCTTTGAAAAAGGGCCATCAATGTCGTCATGTTTATTTTTAGCCACGGAGGCTGCCTGACCTACAATTTAGACGTGAGCGAGCGTCGGGAATAATTGTCAGGTCTGGGAACCAGACTAGTATTGAAACCCACTGAGACATGCGCAGTGCATGTGAAGCCATATTTTCCAAGTCCCTGACACGTGTCTAGAGGAGGTCGCCTCGGCCGCTTCCGTAGTCATAACGGTAATAGAATCCGTGGAATTTGCAAGGGAAACAAACGTGACCTTATCAGAGGTCGAATCTGATGCTACCTGATGCTCAGACCCATTCATCCAATAGGGTGATGTAAACGCGCATTAATATGTTAAAGTTCAAGGTCCTCATTAATATTTATTAGCCTGGATACAGTTATCCAGCCAAGGAATATGAGATGTCTGCAATGTAAATTGTATGCTTATCCCATAGAGCTAGCAAGGAAATCCGAAAGCCTGTCATTTTCATGCAGCGGCATTTTTCGGTCTGAAAATAAGGTAAGATGTTGTCAGTTCAGCCACATTTTCTGCCTGCAACGTTAACTTGTTAAAGCGTGACACAAGCAGCTCAGACTTCACCAACTTGCTGTCGAAATGCCATCCCAAAACGTCCGAATTATGGCCCGATAATTTGGCCTAAGTGTGCATGACGAAAATAGGGTGTGGCACAGTAGCAATGCATTGACACGCAATGGACGCGTCCTTCCAGGCTACGGTGTATTCTACCTCCATGGGTGTACAGACACAAGCCAATACAACATGTACAGGACATGTAGCCTCCATGGTTATAACATGGCTTTCTACTAAAATACTGCCGATGGACAGGAAAACGAAATTAAAAACATGAGTGGACCTTTAGAAACAACCGACAGACGATGTTGACAATTGCCGCTGCAGGAAGAGTCAAGACTTTGTAAGTGAGCAATCACGGATCCTAGACACCAGGATAAACGACTCAGCCCAACTCCTGGTTAGACGCGTGATAACGGCCTGTACTGGTGGCAAATACCATGAATACTTTTCAACAAAGACCACTGCACGCGGTGGCTTTCAGATTTGCAAGGCTCTGCGCCCAATCTGGCCTCGAAGTCTGTCAAGCCAGCGAATTATAATTTTGAATATTCATGAATCTACGTTTTTTGGTCTTGATTATTGAATTCTGATAAGTGATAACTACATAACCATGGTAATGCCGAGCACAATCTCTTTAGCTTAAAGATGAACAATGAAATGTCGCTTTTGTTTCATCGGTTCGGCATCACATCTCTTTAAAACTTTTAATAAAAGCCTCATTAAAAACGAAATTTGGGTAAACCGTGTTCTCCTCGAAATTTGACTTTATTTCCCGGGTAAATACTTCATCTATGACGACAAAAACTGCACAATACCACCTGTTATATCCGGCTGAAGTATTTATTTCTTAAATAATTTGGAACAATTATATCTTCAATAAGAAGTAGTTTTGCTTACAGTTTTATGAATATTTCCGTTTTAGATGTCGTGCAAAAACCCAAGACAATGGCACATCTGGAAAATTCGCGATTACGCGCCAACGGGTATTGATGCCCGTTGTCACGCGTCTAACCAATTCAGGCAAGTCCGCTCAGTGCATTTTGTACTAGAGCTAAGAAGAGTCGTTTATCCTGATGTCTAGGATCCGTGGAGCAATAGACCGCTTGCAGACGCGTTCGATAATTGACGCGCTAAGGTGAGCGACGCCATGTTATGGGACAAAATGTGCGTGAATTGATATACGCCTGTCCCACAACATGGCATCGCGCGCCTTCGCGCGTCGATTATCGAACGCGTCTGCAAGCGGTCTATTGTGCACAGCGCACTGTACGCATTATAATTTTATGCATGACATTGCACGCCATATACTGCCCGTACGATAGTAACAAATCCTTTTCAATTTTGGCGATCTGACTCGGGAACCTTTCAACTCTTCATAACCTCATGACCTGGCTGTGATGTATCGCCAGACAGGGCTCTAGCTGGAGTGCTCTGAAACGTGCAAAACTACATCAGGCCTACTTTACTCACAGTTTAGCCAGCAAATTTCTCCAAAAGTTCCACTGGGGCAAAGAAAATGTCCTCAGTATTTCACCAACCAAGTTTGCAGACTCAATTCAATTTTTAAAGGAGACTTTTCTTCAATAGTTTGCACATGAGAGGGAAGTCAAGTGATTTCAAAATGGGGCTTAATACTAGACTAGCACATGTCCAACCATGGTCTAACTATTTGAAAAGACTGACCTCTTCATTCAGTGTCAATAGTCTGGTGGCTTGACTATGGAAACATGTGTAGTAAATTGAGACTAGTTCCCGGTTCATGCCACATGTTTCTTAAATTCTTTTGCCTAGTTTTGGCATGGTTGATTGATGCAGTACTGAAGCTGTGTTGGACTGGTTGTTTTAGGTGCCAGTCTATTTTCTTGTTTTGCATGTTTTCAATACCTTAAGTTTTGGGACTCTCATACACAGTATTGAGAGTCCAAAATTTTCGGACTAAGGCCAACACAAATAACTAGTCGGTCTCTGGTCAGCGCGCGCGTCGATTTTAATCATGCGCGTCAATCTTTTTTTTTTTCCAAAATGTTCCGCGGTAGCTCCAACAGCGCCCTCTATTGCCGCACCTCCTCAAATTTTTTTTACCAAAGAGCACCAAGGAATGGGAAATTGCACCAAGGCAAATGATCGAGAGCACCAAGGCAAATTATGGAGGACACCAATGTACATGAGGACACCAAAAAAGCAAAATAGTACCCCACCTTGTCTGTACAATCCAAGCTTGAAGAAAAAAAGAAAAAAAAGCAAAAAAAAAAAAAAAAAAGCCGCTTCGCTTGGTCTGACCAGAGACCGATTTTTTTTTTTTCGCCTAACATATCGCCAAACGATGGAAGTGTTCTCTTTTTTTTCCCAGCACACTAGCTCAGCTCAATCCGTGCTAAAATGAAGCTGATTGCTGCGATGTTGGTTGTTTTCCTTGGAGGTGAGTAACAAAAACAAGATGGCATGATTTCATACCATGGGATGTTAATATTCTTGGAAAAAAAAGTGATACGTCTTGAAGGAAAGATTATTTGCTGTTTGTACATTTTGTTCGTTTCAAGCAAACCAAAACCCAAAGAAGAATGTTCAAAATCCAACCTGTTGAAGTTTCAGCTCAGTGGATGCTTCACTTTTCGACGGGAAACAGTGAAAAACATGCACAAACTTTTGATCACGAAACACGATTTCTTCATCACTCTTTATTCCAAAAACCAGTCCATTTTTATTTTTTTTACAGATTTTTATTCCGCTCAATATTCCTGAAGCTCCCCTAAATTTTCACAATATTCTTGTTAAAATTATTTTAATAGTACAAAAATAACAGAAACGCTCCAAAGGCAGGAATGTCAAAAATGTTCACAATATTCTTGTTAAAATTATTTAAAGCATGAAGTACAAAAAAAACAGAAAAGCTCCAAAAGTAGGAATGTCGAGATGTTAAACGTGCTCTTCATAGTTTTAATTAACATGTATTCTTACTTGTACTTTTGAGTTGAGTGACATTTTTTCCCATAAAATGTGATTAAATATGGATACAATAAGGAAAAGACTTTTTCAAGATATGGATACAATGTAACTCTCTTGTCTTGTTGAAAACAAAATGGCAACAAGCATTATGCAACAATCCTAATGAAAACATCAACAGCAACCAATGCACATGAATACTTCAGTTAGGCAAACCGGTAACCCAAAATTGAACAAAAGTGTACACTTCTCCCAACTACAAGTACAAAGAAAACTGCAATCTATTGTGTAGTATTCAACAGGGTATCACATCTTACAGCTTAACTCAATTTGTCCACACAGCAGAACCATGCAGGCAAAAAGCAACCAATGAGGACATTTTCACAACTGGTTTGCCAGGGGGCAAAACCCTGGTTGAAGTGGCAGGTACTATTAATCACTGGTGCCGAGTCCGAGGGTGCCAGGCAGGGCTGTTGTTAAGTGGGTGTCAAAGATGGGAATACTGATGGTGACAAATGAGTCCAATAACGAGATGACCAGTGGGTAGTCACACACAAAACCATTATTCCTTGTCAATCACAAAATGTGGAAGTGGACCATCAGACTTCATTTCTAGGGGATTTTGTGACAATGACGGACCGAATCATATGAAACCAGACTAGTATTTTGCACGGTGCAAAACATAACCGGAGCATCATAAATGCCTAAAATTGTGGAATTTTGGGCATTTATGATGCTCCGAGTATTCAGTTTTTCAGATATTGTACATTTCACTTGTTTTATCCCTGCTCCAATTAACAGCATTCAATTTTCATCAGACATTCACGTGTGCAGAGCCACATGAACGAATGTCTGATATATCCTAGCATGCACATTTTATGTGACCCTGCCTGCCAGCCAATTGGATTCGACTTTAGAAACTGTGAAGTCATTTCAATCAGACATATGGACTGAGTTGTTGATTGGTCAATTTGGCTGCCATTTTTTTTTTATAAAACAACAACGGGTTACAGAAAACCCGATAGAAGACGCCATAGTCACAATCTAGATGTGAAGACGCAGTCTTGTTTTGCATAATTAATTCCCGAATCTGTGTGAATATCATAGACGCTTGTATGCAAGCGGCTATTCCATAGACTAACAGCAGGAGGCTAACAGATAGACTATCAGCCGAAAAGTTGTTGTTTTAGAGGTCGCTATATTATCAACAATATACATTTCTGGGTAGCCCTGCCAAAGTCCCCAAGACTAGACTTGATTCAAGCTGGTTAATAGCGACCTCAGTGGCTTTACCACACTTGTCTGGGACTGGCTGTAAAAGGCCTTTTCACACTGGACAAATCTTGAGATTGGCGCATGCTTGACACACTTGAAAATGTTCAGCCCTGCGCCAACCCTGAGATTGATTTCGCCCCGGGTTGAGCTCAACCCTGCTCCAGACATGGGTTGAGAGTTTCAATCCGGGTTGAAACTCTTGCCAGGGTTCCAAACAGTTGTAACCGAGCAAAATAAGCTTGGTTTGCACAAAACAAGTGTGAAACGATGTGGGATTGAACGCTGGGTTTGAAAATTTAAAGAGGTTGTGGAATGCTCGAAGACATTTCCGTCATTTTTCGGGTATATGTAGCCTAAGGTGGGATGAAATAAAAACGACTATTGTTTCTGTCATAAAATGAGTACAAAAGGTACTTTTGAGAGCTGTTTTTCAAGTCCTGTCATGCCTGTTTCGACCCGAACGTGCAATTTATGTAAAAGTCGTCGTTGCGGGCAGCAAACAAAACACAGTAAATCGTGACGTAATAAACAGGACTCCTGATGCAGAGTAGCATAAACGAGTCCTGTTTATTACGTCACGATTTACTGTGTTTTGTTTGCTACCCGCAACGACGACTTTTACACAAATTGCACGTTCGGGTCGAAACAAGACCTGAAAAATAGCTCTCAAAAGTACCCTTTGTACTCATTTCATGACAGAAACAATAGTCGTTTTTATTTCATCACACCTTAGGCTACATATACCCAAAAAATGACGGAAATGTCTTCGAGCATTCCACAAAAATCTCAACCCCGGACAGTGCTGGGTTCACCCAGGGTTGAGTTCAACCGGGGTTGAGGGGCTCTAGTGTGAAAAGACCTCACACGGGGGAATAAAATTCACATCCAATGATCCAATCTTCAATAAAGACTTTGCAGAAACAGACCTTCTCAAAGCAGAAAAAAACTACTATTATAACAACCTCAACAAACTTCAAACACCAGACAACTCCCCTGATTCCTGATGGGGTTGGCAGAGGAGTGACTGACATGACCGAAGAGCAAGGAAACATAACCCAAGCATTATTTGCTTCGTGATTTTTTCCCCGTTTCAGGCAACACACTTGCTCCGAATCTGACATTGAGTGCATTGAGGTTTCGGCTCAGTGGACACTGCACATTTGGAGAAAACATTAAAATGTGCTTGCACGTGATGTTTGGGGTCTTGTGCAAGCTGTGAATCCTCTTCCCAGACAAAACCGGAGTATAGCCCCCCGTCAGGTTTTAGCCTGAGGCGGTAGGAGGGTTTCAGCATATTTTCTTCTGGGAGAGTTGTATTACCAGATGGGTTCCCTCCACGAGCAGGAACTTAGTATACAAATATAAATATGGTTTGAGGGTGGATAGTCGATTTTGGCTTCCCGAGGTATTTGGAAGTTGACAAACTAGTTCCCAGGTCAATGCGAAGGGAATATAGTTTGTCGACATCCAATACCAAGGGGAATTAATATACAAATATTACATGGTTTGAGGGCGGAGGGACAGTCGATATTCACTCTCGAGGTATTGGATGTTGACAAACCACATGTAGCTCCCGAGGTGAAGCCGAGCGAACTTGTCAACTTCCAATACCGAGGGGAGCGATATCGACTGTCCACCCACTTCCTTTTTGGAGGCCCAAACCGAAAAAAAAATTATAAATTTTCAACAGTGACATCATTTTGGCCTCTCTGTTGCATATACCCACAGTGATATGTCATTTCCTGAGTCCAATGGCGGCCATTTAAAAGAACAAAACTGGCGGCCATCTTGAAAAATAGCCTGATCGGGCGGCCATTTTGGAAAGGGGAAAAAAGGGCCTCCCGTTTCCTTTTTTTTCCCCAAAAGGCAGGACGCTAAACTTGTTTTTTTTTATTTGGCCTAATGAAAGATTATTATTCATCTTTCCGAACATACTATCCGAACCGGATAGTATGGACTGTTTTAAATATACTTGTTTCACAAAAGTTTGCTGTGAGCCTGTCCAAAATTTCAAATGATAAGGAAAACAACTCAATCACAATCTGTTTTCGTTCATTCATTCTTCCACACAGAAAACAGTTACCGGTGATACGGTTGTGCGTAGTTGCCTCGTGGGCGACGTGTGTCCGTCATCCTACGAGTGCCAGGGCGACACATGCGGCTACTGCTGTAAGGGCGACTCCTGCAACTCAGCCGGTACCGTGGGCTTCAACTTCGTCATGGCTGCCGTTATGCTCGTACTCACTCGCATGTTCTATTAAATATGCCTTGACAAAAGGTCAAACGGCCTGGGTTTATGGACTGAACTTAATTAGCTTTCACAATTTCACTTTGTCGTTCTTCCTTAAATAAAAGGCTATTGGACTTTTTTATCAGATATGGTGGATATCAATGGATGGCGCTATTTGGTTTGGGTAAATTTGGAAAAATACAAAACAGTTTATGCTCAACCAAAATATCGCCCACTTATTGCATCCACCATATCTAAAAAGGCTAATTGGACATACATTGTCAATTTGATGAAGTATACATTTTGAAAAGAAGTAAAAATATATATTCTAAAAAATAAAACAAAAAGTTCATAAGATGGAATTTTGCGTCGGGGTGATGTAAATCAAATTACATTTTGCCCTTCACCGACGTATAAATCGCATACTCAGGGTGCTACCTCTCGAGTGAAAGTTGGAAAAATTACTCGGGTGGGACTCGAACCCACGACCTCCTGCTGAAGAAAGCAGGACATCTGCACTAGAAAGCAGGAGGTCGTGGGTTCGAGTCCCACCCATCATTTCCCCCCAACTTTCGCTCGGGAGGTAACACACTGAGTAAACAGTGTTTATACTTCGGTGAGGAGGGCAAAACCTAATTTGATCAAACAAACTAAGTGTTTTGAAAAAAAAAATAGATCACGTATAATTGTTCAGTCACTTCGCTCCATTTTCAGTTGGCCCCATGCTACTTCGCCTCACTACCATCTCGTTTACCGGCCATATATAAACCATGCTTATGATGTCACAACAAAAATAATCTAGTTAAAAAGTATAATACTTCACTGTTTTTGTGATATACTTTACCCAGGGGTGTAGGTAGGTTTTTATATTTGAGCAGATGTGTGATATACAAGAAAGCGTGGTATATTATTTACATCATAAATGTTATCTACAATTTCAGAAAAGTAGAACATTCTGCGATAGTGGGAGGACTCACATCTCCGAATTATATATCCAACTAAAGACTGGTATTTTCAGGCCGGATTCATTTTTTTCCGAAACAGATCACTAACAAGTAAACAAAGTTGGAGTCTGCAACTCTATACAGTCAACTGATCAGCTATTTACATGAACGATTACAAACGCGCCTTTCCTTCCTTGTTTATATGATCCACCTAGCTCCTACAGTCCCTCGTGATCCGACCTTTGAACCGACCACGATTATTAGACGATTGACTTGTGCTGTAAGCTTGACCCTAACTCTGTTTTTACATTTATATATATGTACAGCAAAAAATCTATAAACATTGTGCATGAAGTAATCGCTGATTTTCTCAAAAGTTGGTCAGACCAGCTAATCAAATTTTATAGCATTTTCAAGCTTGTGGTCTTCTTAATAATTGGTGGGAAAAAAAGAAAGAAAAAAAAACGATGCAAACCAGAGATATCTTCGATTTGGCAAGGCTATATATTTTTCGACCTGCACAATGTAATTTCCACATTTAGTATTTGCTTGTACATGTACAGTAATTCCAATTATTGGGTTATTGGTATGTGTTACGCAATGCTTGAAATATTGCATGGCCTTTTTGTTGCATTTGGATAAAGGCGTTCACCGATAACATTTTATTCAAATCTAGTACCACTTGGGAATGCCTGATGTCAGGTGTTTAGTCTTTGACAAAGATTTTGAAAGGACAATGAACATGCAATCTTCTTTGACAGCTGAAATGTATTGGCCTAGGCTTAACTGCAGGATTCTAATTGTGCAGGAGGAAAATAATATAGCCTCACAAAATCAACAATATCTCTGGTTTACAATAATGGATTTTCATGATATTTTCACCAATTGTAAACAAGACCATATGCTTTAAAATAATATAAAATTTGATTAGCTAGTATGACAACCTTTTGAGCAAATTAGCGACTTCTTCATGCACAATGTTTATTGGGACACGCTGTATATACTTTACTTGTATCAAAATGTATACTTTTTCAATACTATATGCACTAAAAGGTTTTTGAATATTCATAATTATTGAGTACTCTTGTAATTCTGATTTTTTTTTTAAATATATATAATCCGATGTAGCATGAATTTAGGTTTTATGAAATACGGACTCATTGGTGGTACTGCGCCTGCTCATGCATAGATAATTAGGAGAGGGACCGGTCACGTGAGAGGGTTTAACCAATAAAAGGGAAAAAGAGTCTGATTTTCATACAAGCCCGATTTTCATATGACACCGGCAGTAAAGACATTGACATCACATGTCCTTTTTAACGACAAACCGCCCTGTGCTAAATTAATAGATTTTTTTATTATACATTTTTTTTCTTGTATTGATTTAGCAACCCATTTGTTTTTAACAAAAGTCCGGTCTATTTTGATATGTACAGTACAAGCGCAGCAGTTAAACACGTTATCGCCCACCTGATCGGTTTATTTACAGGTTCATGGATAAATTATCCATTTTCCCGACTTCCACAAAAATACATAAAAACGAATGCGATCAAAAATGAAAAACAACGTTTTACATGCATTTGTCAGTGGCAGAATGTTTGTGAATTCAAGCTGTTCGCAATTATCTCGTCTACGTGCCTGGAAGTGACGTTGCACCCTAAATCCACCAACA
Organism: Patiria miniata; assembly: GCF_015706575.1. Lineage (NCBI taxonomy): Eukaryota > Metazoa > Echinodermata > Asteroidea > Valvatida > Asterinidae > Patiria > Patiria miniata. The sequence goes on from NW_024037061.1 coordinate 15,595,799, forward strand.
TCTGGATTGGCTTGACTTTTGATTTTTAACACTGTGTAGAGGAATACATTTCTCGGACCTTGATGCCCTAGTTTAGAGTGAACCATCGACTTACTCCAGTGTTACATTACTCCACATTTACACGAGCTATAGTGTGGCGTTTCACGGTCCAGGCGCGGTTCTAGAACCAATATTTTTTTTTGGGGGGGGGGGGGCTAGCACGGTGGATCCAGAATTTTTTCAGGGAGGCGTGCTGAAATGTGGACCGGTTATTTTTTCCAGACACTGAGGCCTCCGAAAATCAATGGGGGGGGGGGGGGGGGGCTCATGCCATATTTTCAATGGGGAGCGCCAATAAATCCTAAAATCATTCACACTATATTAACTAATGCACCCTTGTCACGGCTATTTCTTCTTTAGGGGGAGACTGTTCGCATGTACATCACAATCCTTCTTTTTGCTAATGCAATTTTTTTTTACGGAATTTATTTTTTGGGGGGCTAGACAAAAAAAAATGGGGGGGGGGGGGCTATACAACCCCCCTAGCCCCCCGTAGAACCGCGCCTGGTTTCACCCCGTTTATTATGACATAATCTTGTGTGACTCTTTGTAATGAAAACTACAGAGCTCTAGAGCTGCCATGCAAGATGTCGAGATCCTGACGTACATGTAATTTATCAGGAGATGACAGCAGCTTACACATAAAATGTCGACATCCCGAGATAATTTATCTCATCTTAAAAGTAGGATGTTGTCACCCTAAGGTAGTTAATCTTAGGACGACGACATTTTAAAGTCGAAATAATGTCGTCATCTTGCGATAACTTCGAATACTATTTATAGTGGAGTTATGAGGAAGCAATCTAACTTTCAGGATGTCGTCCTCCCGTTATGTATTTTCTCAGGTTGTCGACATCCTTCTCTTCCGAGGATGTCGACATCCTACTCATCTGAGGATGTCGACATCTTACTCATCTGAGGATGTCGACATCCTTTTTTCACGATGTCGTCATCCCGTGAAAAACTATGTCAGGATCTCTGCATCTTAGATGGCACCTCCAGAGCTCCGTATCGTATAGTAAACGGTTGTGTAAAAGTAAACCATAATCATTGGCGGATCTAATTTGAGGAAACGGAGGGTGGTGGGTGGGTGGGTGACTGGTTGGGTGGGGTGGCTGGGTGGGTGATATCACATTAGTCAGTGGCTGAACGGGGGGGGGGGGGGGGTTGCAATCTCCTTTCCAGATCAGCCACTGCATATTTCAGCTTCCAAGTAACATAGGAGCGAGTAATAATTATCTTTTCCTTTTTTATTCCAGATGCTGGCAGGAAAACTTTTGATAGTGCACTCTATATTTTCATACACATTTTTTTAACAATTCACCTTGAATGGTTTTTTTTATTTGTTTTATTTTATAGTAGTGTCTGTTTGTTGGATTTTTTTACATGTTATTGTTTCAAATGAAGTATGTTAAACAATCCATGACATTTCTACGCAATGACAAAATAAGCATACTTGATGTTTTTCATTAACTGAGCCTTTTCTAGCCGTATTATAATCTCACTTGCTATACTTATCAGTACTTTAATGTAGTGCATGTTTGGTAAACAATGTACGGGAACCCATTGTTAGATTATGCATGAAACTGTCTGATGACTGCCTTGCGGTCAATGAGGACATTGGATCTTGGGTAATTATTGTGCTCAATTTGTCCCGTAATTGTTTCGTATAACGTGTGAGTTTCTGGTCTTTTTGTCATCTGGTTTTTCTGCCGACTACCAAGAAATTATGATAGCTGTACTGACGAGACGAACATTAGATGGTGTCAGTAGAATTGTGAATTGTGATGAATTGTGTTCCCGTGTTATTTTCGAGTTTCACCTCGAAAAATTCATTTTGTTCTTCGAATTGCTGTTGTCCTAGCAATGTGAGACATAAAATGAATAAATCCACCGGCGTTTAGTTATTGCATTATTTCTTCAAAGCAATCGAATTACTGGCTAATACCAGACAACAATTAAGCTCTCACAAGTTGGGCTCGCTTGTGCACAAAATGAAAGCCCTTTTTCAGAGGGTTGCAGAGTGCAGACGCGCAAAGTCGGAATAAAGTAGGCCCTATAGTTGTTTTTTTTCCCGTTAAATCAAAACATACAAATTGAAAATTCGTTAGAATAAAAATTCCTTTTTTTTTAAGAGATGATGGGGTATGCAACTTTAACAACACGGATTATTTTGAACATTTTGAGAACTGCCTTGCTAGCTTCATGTATATAGATGACTCGTCCGCTTGTATTACCTTTGGTGCACCGATACTGCACAACGCTCGTCTTGGCAGGTATTTTAAAGGAACTGTTTCGATGCTTTATCGCACCTCCATTACCAAATGTGGCCGGTTGATCCGAGGAGTTGGGATGGGGTGGGGTGGTGTGTGACCATGGGAACCAATAGGGGACAAGGGCGGATCCAGAACACATTTTTTGGGGGGGGGGCCAAAAAAAATTTGGTCCCCCCAAAAAGTGGGTCAAAAAAATTACGGCGTGGGGTTTGGGGCCCGCTTAACCCTAAAAGGGCCGGGTTATTTTGACCATCTCTCAGCCGGGGGGGGGGGGGCGGATTCCGCCCCCCCCCTAAGATCTCGGCCATCGAGTGACGAAAAATTTTGAAACTCAGCACATGCATAGAGCAACTCTTCCTTAACATGCCCAAGAAATTTCATGACTATAGGTCAAAGGGTTTTGGAATTATGGCTAATTAATTATTCATATGTATGAATGGCAATTCTGCTCAGTGTACACGACATATATGCGAAAATTCATTTTTCACGGCGCGTAGCGCCGGAAAATTTTTCGCTACGTGCCAACCCGTGGTCCGATTTTTATGTTTTTGGTATCAAAAGATGCGCAAAGCTTGAGGCTAAAAAGTCATAACAGCTCGGGTCGCGAAAAAATTTTTTTTAGAAGCTATCGCGGAAAATGTTGAGGGGGGGGCGGATTCCGCCCCCCCCCCGGCCCTTTTAGGGTTAAGGGCCCCGAAAAAATTTTGGATTCTAGATGCTCTGTGGTGCGATCTGAGGCAATTTCTGACCACTTTAACCAATGTTTTTCTGAGGAAAAGATGGTGGTGTACTCATTGCCTGCCTTTATTGCGATGTCACATAAAAAAAAAATTGGTTCCTTTTTGGGGGGGGGGCCATGGCCCCCTTTGCCCCCCCCCCCCGATCCGCCCTTGATAGGGGAGGTCATGACACACCCCTCCCCCGCCCCGCCCCCGGAAAAAATCTGTTCTTACAAACAATACAGCAGATAGAGGCTTGGAGGAGACTTATATTTTAAGTCGATGCTGCAGTCTACTCGTTCCTTTTCTTTAGTGTCTATAGGCCTACAGCATAAACTACGACCTCCCATAATTATGTTTTGTACACGATCGTCAATAATTGTTGACCTTCAGGAATTAAGGACCCTCTATTGTCCTCTATTGTTCAACGTCCCTAATGCAGAAGCAAACTCAAACATACATACTGGGACATTTCTTTGTTCTCGTGTAGTAAAGTTTTCGAGTTTGAAAGTGTATGCTCTTATCTTGACCAGAATTAAGGCACTCATGTGATCCAATCAATGGCTTTAAAATAGGAACTAGTACACCGGTCTCCGTATGATGGGAGAGGGAACCAGTCTAGACGGTTGGGTCTCAGGAGCAGCTGAAAAGTCAGTCGTATCGTCCCAAGCTCGACCTCAGCGGCCTGCGATATTTACTAAAAGAAGTCAAGATAATCACCTCAAGTGGGATTCGAACTCATGACGTACATATGCACAGTGCAAGTAGACTCAACAGTGACTCGCTCAACAGGTTTGTTCAAGTTAAGCATAATATTTATTGCATGTATAGCGCCCTCCAGCGTAATTCTCTATACAGTAGCGAATGTATGATATGGAAAAAAAATTGCTAGCGGCCTGCGTCCTAATGTACCAATGGACTTATAAATTTACTTATAAATTCATAGTTATGCACGCATGCGCATAAATGGGCCTGGCGGCAAGAAGCGAAAGCGGTCCATTGAAAATATACAGGGGTCCAAAATATTCAGGTCATTTTCTCTCAATTTCTCCTGAATTTGTCAATTTTTATATTTAGAAAAGCCCATAAAATCGTCATGGGCATTACTGTCTGGCCTATTAAGTGAGTTTCTGGGACACAGGATAAAATTTCATCGGGGCTCCTTTCCGCATGAGCGGAAAAAAATAACCGCGTGCTTCGGGATACCCGTCCACCGTTTCGGGCTGACTCGCGAAACTGAATCGCGCCGGACTTTACCGGGGCTGAATCACGCACACGGTGGTGGTTGTTTTTTGGGTCCACTCTTGCACAAAGGAGTCCTGCTGATTTCCTTCGCCCTTACGCACGAGACGAAATTAAAGTAATGTAACAGACCTTTGCTGTCATCCAAACGGTTACTCATTAGCGGGTATTTGTAGTCTTGTCAGGTTGGAATTAGCCTTTCGCCAAGGCCATCGTGACTTAACTTGCCGGCATTAGACAAAGCGGCGAAAGAGCGAAGCGACTGGAACAGGAGACCACTCATGCGAGTGGCGAAGCCACGAGGGCCTTTTCCAACTTGTCAAGAATTTCTTATGTTTTTCTTTATAATCTCGATTTTTGCTACCCCAAAAGGGTAGCAAAATTCCAACCAATCATCAGCCTTTTAGTGCGCGCGTGGCTATTACCCGGACGCGTCGACGCACCCCGATGCTTGCACAAAATACAAAATAAAAATGCGAGTCTAGTTTTCCACGAGATCGTGACCACGTCAATGTCTTTACATTATCTTGTTGTAATTTTATTTATAAAAGAATTTCAAGAAATGATTTGGGTGTATGAACTTTTTGTCATCTGAACTTAGTTATTTGCTCTTACGTTTTTTTTTTACTCACCCTTCTTTCACAAATGGAAGCGACTAGGCAAAATCCGCGTTGTGATTGGTTAACCTTTCAGCACTCTTCTTATTTGCATAAAAACTATGAATAATTCAACAAATCAAGTTCGAAAAGGCCTCGTGGCTTTGCCACTCGTGCGTGCTGACTTAATCTTTGCTCCAGTCGCTTCGGGATTTCGCAGCTCCGCTTCTATAAGCCACGATGGCCTTGGCGAGAGGCTAGGTTGGAATCGGCACCGGTCTGTCATTGGGTAGCGTGGTGACAGTGCCGATTCCAATCTCCCTGCTTAGTAGTGCAGACTAGAAATTATCACTTACACTGCATGTACATGTATTTGAATAACCTACAACAGCAAGAGAGAGACACAGACACGTCTGTATGGTTTCAGCTCTAAACCAGTTCTCCTCGTTTATTTAACTCAACACATACTTTATATCTCACTTACAATCAAGGATGCTTACAATTAGTTGTCCTAAACCCCGCCCCTGAATTGTGATTGGATTGTTCTACCCTTCCCTTATCCCTGATTGGCTGCAAGTTTCGTGGAGCGTGGTCACTGCATGGTCGAGTCACGAGAGGGCGCACTCATTTTCCACCTGTGGAAAATGGGAGTGACTCGCACAAAAATACATGCACAGTAGGAGCCGTCCACGGCGCTTAAAGCCAAGACTATTTATAAACAATGACATCATAAATAAGGGACGACTGCAGGTCGTCACAGTAATTAAAAAAAAAAAAATTATGTGCCCCCCCCCAAAAAAAGACTCACTTGTATAGTCCACATAGTAACGCCAATGACGATTTTAGGGGCCTTTTCTAAATTAAATAAAGCGACTAATCCTGGAGAAATAGAGATAAAATGCACCGAATATTATGGTGTTCCCCTGTAAATTTTCAATGGACAGCCTTCGCTTCTTGCCGCCAGGCCTAATTATGCGCATGCGTGCATAATTATGAATGTATTACTAAAACGGTTTATAGAGTTACCCGGCTCTATCTGTAAAAGACCGAGCGTATGCTTATGGGTCACGTGTTTATGGTGACATGACTGGAACTCTAGAGAACGGTGACTATTCACATACACACACACGCGACTATTGTTGCTATAAACCTTTCACTTAAAAATGGAAACAGACAGACAGGAGCGCCAAAAAAAACCAATAAAAATCTTTCACTAAATAAGAGACAAACAGAAACATAATACCAAGAAACAAAACAACCAACATGGGAACTAACAATGCACTGAATTGGGACTAATTTGTGATACACCAATGGATATTGCGTAGGCCCTATACCACAATAGTCACCAATCAATCGAAGGCAGTAAACACAACACAGTCCCATTGTGCATATGCAAATTGCCTTTGAATAGGGACCTGTGAAATATTGCGAAGTTCAAGTTTACATCAACAGTATGTACAAGCCTCCCCGCCATACGTGGTTTGACTGCTCGTACGTTTGCATGCACATTAATTTTTGCGAGCTTGTGCGCCAGTATCATCATCCTCTTCGGACTGAAAATATAAGGTGGGTTTTTCATTATTGCGTTTGAATATCTCTTTTCTGCGCACAATGTCGCCGCTAGATGACACCAAAACGTGAATAAGATCACAATGTCGACACTAACAGAGGGCGAAAAGGCTCAGAAAACCGCCAAAACCTCCAAAAAAATCCGGGCAGAAATTAGGGCGTGGCACCCATGAAACCATGCAGCGCGTGGGATATGCTGTTTCTATGCAGGCAACAAACATCATATGCAGAGAACGAATGAAACCGTGGATAGAATGAACACTGCATGTGGGCATGTAAAAGAGTTCGGTCATTATTTATCATGGACCACACACAATTTCCCTCAATAATCTTAGAAGTAAGCTTGTTCTTTGCACGTGATTTTCACTACCGTCAAAACGAAAGCTGTTTCAACCAAAGCGTGCACGAGCCATAATAAAACCTTCGTCATTCTATGTTTTTTTTTAAACAGCTCCGCTAAACCCTTGCGAAGAACGCTGTCGAGATGAAGTTGGTCGCAGTATTTTTGGTTTTCCTTGGAGGTGAGCAATGGTTATAAACTAAGACGGCAAATCTATTAATATGGATGTATAATGCATATCTTAGACATCTTAATGTCTTGGATGTCTTATGTCTTATCTATGTGGTCTGTTTTTCATTGTTAGTGGTGGCCGTTGGGGAGGCCTTCCAGTGTTTCGTTTGCAGCAGCGTGACGGGCACCGGATGCGGCGACCCATTCGATGCGTCGGCGCAGTCCAGGTACAGAGTGGCCTGCCCGGCGACTTCCATATGCCTGGTAAATTTTTAATTCATCTGTCATGCCATAGATTTCTTGAACAGTCCACTTTATTTGCAAATATTTCTCCGTCGAGGGGTGACACTAGATTTTTGTTTTTAGATGAGCTGTTACAGTCAAGCCTTTCTAATCCCCGCCTCGATGGTATAGTCTCGTTTGTCTAAGGACTCTTTCATTTTACTTCCCTGATACCCTCAATGCAGTGTCTAGCCTTGCGCCAAGTCCATCATGGCTTATTTTTAAACTGCGCCGGCATTAGACAAAGCGGCGAAAGGCGAAACGACTGGAGCGGGAGACCACACGCGAGTGGCCTTGCCACTCGTGCCCGCTGAATTAGTCTTTGCTGCAGTCGCTCGCAGTATCGCAGCTCTAAGCCACGGTGGCCTTGGCGAAAGGCTAATATACTCGCAATATAGTCTCAATATAATTATAGTCTCGGGATATCGCGGGAGCAACTTTTCTTTTTCTTTCTTCCACTTTGTAGAAAGTAACAAGCGGTTCGACCGTTGCCCGTACGTGTGGCATCGGCAATGCATGTGCGAAATCGTACGAGTGCCAGGGCGACAATTGCGCTTACTGCTGTGCGGGCGACTCCTGCAACTCAGCCGGTACCGTGGGCTTCAACCTCGTCTTGGCTGCCGCCATGCTCGTACTCACTCGCATGTTCTACTAAAGATGTTTGACGACGATTGTCTGGCCGCTTTAATAAAGGCTCAGAAAACTTCGGCATTTTGTTAGCATTTTTCTATTCCTGTAGCTAGTTTACATGTTTGTTTGTATTTTTTTTAATCATGGAATTCGAACCATACCCCCATTGAAAGACTGAATAATCAAACAGACAGTGTTTGTGCGAAACCAATTCATGGTTTCCCGTAGTAAAATGTCACCACCATATTTTTTTCATTATGAATTTAACCACGGGTTAAGTTTGATTGGATTCCTGTGATGTGACTGTACAAGGTGTATAAAGAAAGGAAACCCAGAGGTAAATGTAAATTATAAAAAAAACTGACAAATATTTTCGAATAAGTTAAAGATCATGTGAAACGCCAATGTGCCTTCTTTCCTATGATACCTTGATTGTGTGTCTGTGGCCATGGCTGGCTGGTTTGTTGTACAAAGTCTGAAATCGACTACTTCGTGCAGAGCTTTGTGTGGAAAGAGGTGTTGGCCCCGTTGAATGGTTTGGGCCATGAGGGGTTAGCTTCAACCACGGGAGTCGTAAAATCGGTGTGTCAAAATTAAATAAATTGTTTTAAAGAGATGGATGTCTTCTTTCTTCAAATTAAGCCGTTCCACTTGCCCAGAATACCAGTTACCATTTTGCACAAACTTGGCCCAGTACAGGTTTTGATCCTTGACAGAATAACAACGAATGCTCAGTCATCCGTGGCCACAGACACACAATCAAGGTATCATTGGAAAGAGGACACATTTGTGTATCACATGATCTTTTAACTTATTATTTGAAATAGTTAATAGATTTTTTTTATAGTTTACATTTACATCTGGTTTTTCCTTTTTTTTTATACACCCTGTAATACGTTAACCATGCATCCTTCCCTCACTTTCATTATGATATTCACTTGAACTTGTTTTGTACTCAGAATTATTATACATGTAATATGCTACAGTTAGTTGCTTTTTAATACTCTACTGTCGGCGCTGAATAGCTGGTCGTTTTTACCAACCCTTGGCTTCGACTCTAGTTCGGCTTTAACTCTTGTCTCATGCTTGACTCGCATTGTGTTTAAACCATTTTGTCGCGTTGGTAAAATACTTGGTTTTGATGAAGAACAGGGTGTCAAAAACTAACCCAGAAACCCATGCCTGGACCATTGTTTCAGTGTGAAGTTCTGCATGTAGCACTTTGAAACTGTAGGATATGAAAGCCCAATTCTTTTAGTTCAAGAATCATCACTCAAATAATTATAACTCACTTAATTGTCAGGTTACGGAATTTTAAACACAACCACCTTTTTAAAGTTCTGTCCACAGATTACAAAAAGATACCAGTAAGTGTTCTTTCACCAAAACGAAAACAAATCACCCTAGGGATGTGTGTGACTTGTTTTCAGTTTTGCTGCAAGAACGCGAACCAACTTTGGTATAGGCCTACGTACGTACGTACGTACACATAGTACAAGACTTTTAGCACTTTATTCAGGCATCATTATACACTCCAACTAATCGTTGTCATGCGCCTATCAAATTGTTGCGTGTGTGTCTGTACACACATGTTATTGTATTTGTTGAAAAAAGGTCTCTACGGCTGATATTGGGCGCAATAATCTGATTGAAAATAATAACCAGTTGGTTCCGCGTGCAATGAAGCATGTCAGCGCATAAAGTGCATTGTGGGCTATAATAGGCGAATTTCAAAGCCAAACCAACGCTTTTACTGCGCAATTCTCCAAGCTTGAATTTGGATCCTTTCGTTTTCATCTTCAACAAAAAGAGATGTGGCACGCGGGCCATTATATGTATCAATTTTGAAATTCGTCTGCTGCAGCCTTTTTTGTAAAGCATTTTTTTTTACTGCATTTATGGAATTGGAAACAACTTTATTGTGTTATGATATTGTATGCAAGAAACCGTCTGATACTGATATGCAGTAAATGAGGACATCTAGAATATTTAGTTAAATACAAATGTTGTTAATAAAAACAAGCTTCCAGCTTTATTTCCTTCAAAGTGGTATCGTATTAAACATGGAATCTTTCTTGAGCAATTCTTGAAAATGACATTACAGTTTTAAACAGTGCAGTTTTCAAAGGGATGTCTCATAGCTCTGTAAATTCAGAAGACTTGCACAAAATATGTCAGTGAATTAATATGTTTAAAGGGGCATGCATGAATTTTTCTTAGGAATTTTTTTTTTTGGCAATTTTCTACTCCACTCAAATGTATGAAGATTATTTGACATCCCATTTCGATACTTTTGTTGGAAAGTACACTTCTTTAACTGTTGCTATGTTTTTCCAGACAACTGAGGGCGCTGTTGCTATGACGTCATTTCAGGAAGACACTGTTCAGTTTAGGGGTTTCTGTTCAAATTGTGATCGGTGTATCCAAACTTTGCTCATTAAGAACATTTATGAAAAAAAATGGGTTGTGCATTGAATATAGGCCTACTGCCATGCACTTCGAATCACCAAAGAAAAGAAAAATTATGACAGCAAAATGTCGAAAATTCGAGCAACTTTTGGTGCTGAAATAGCTGTAACATTGAGGTTTCGACCCGGAATGACATCACAACTTTGCTCATGAATATAGAAAATTGCATTATCATCCAGTGTCCGTCACGGTGTTGCAAGCAAAACATTGGAAGGCCTCCCAAAGGACACCACTATCAATTAAGAAAAAATGCATCAAAATACCATTTAAATTGGCAAAACGAAAATTGAAATTGAGATTAACTCACAGGACACAAAGGTGCATTTTCAAGGATAGCATAAAATGGCCGTGCACTGTGTGACTCCGCCTTCTTTCGCGGTAGTTGCTGGCGGGAGTTAAAAAAACAACCATTAGGCGAAGTAAAAAATAAAAATGTTTCTCGTCCCCGCCTGCTTCCTTTTTGGGGGCCGCCTGGATTTTTTTTTATCATTTTTTATTTTTGAAAAATACAGTAAAAAACACCGAAAAAGTCCATAAATTCATCGGAAAATAAATACTGTTCATTGCAGACTAATACAAATCTAAATGACACTGTAAATATGTTCATGCAGTTCTCTTGTCCAACTTTCATTTTAAAAGTGTCTTTGAACAGTGGAAACACCAACGGTTGCAGGAAATTTTAAAATGGCGCAGCCATCTTGAATTTTTTAAAAAGAAATAGACCCTCTTCCTCCTTTTTTTCAAAAACCCAGACGAGAAACATTTTTTTTATTCGGCTTTACCAAAATGAGTAACCAGTGTCGTACGAAGATCGTGAAAGTTTACAAGCAGTATTACAAGGATATGGGTCCCAAAAAAAATCAATATAGGCCATAATGTCTTACATTTCACTCTAACAAAACAGCGATTTGTGTACCCCAGGCCGCGCCCCATTGCGCAATAAGTACGAAACTGTTTTCAGTGATTCGGGTTTTCATGAAGTACGATTGCTTATTAATTATATTCGACTGTTAACGATCTTTTAATTTTGATCGCCTCTTGAGACGCGTGACGCATAATTAGACCCGCAAAGGGCGAATTCTTGCCCTAAAACAAGGCGCCTGCCGGGAGCGCAACCGGCTCCCCCTACACCGTCAATGTGTGGTACATTCCACGCAGATCCATTGACACGGTTGCCGGAATACCGTGCCAAACTGTGGAGGAAATGCCCAAACCAGACCTTCACCTTCCTTTAATAAACCGTGACGCTCTGCATATTCATTGCATGCAACAATAATAACAATACTGAAATGCAAGTTGAAGTTGTACGCGCGACTCGACTGCACAATGATCAGACAGTCCAGGAAGTAGGTGCCATTTTCTACCACTATAGACGGTATCTGCACAGTGTAAACATACCACTGGAAAGACGGTAAGGCTTGCTCTGTCGATTTGTCTATAGTTGGCCTATACGTCAATACACCTACAAAATTGTATTTTTTCCCCATAGGATTATGATGTAAAGGCTTACTTCAGACAGCTCCCTATTTATATTTATCATTCCCTAATATTGGCATTGGCAAATGTGGACGTGTGTTTAATGCCACAACATTAGGCATATAGTAGTTTAGTTTAGTACGCCAGCGCCAAACATGCATAATATTGTCACACGCCCATGGCTATTTCCACAAGGACAAATTCCTCGAATCGCGGAAAACCTATATGATTATGAATGTACACGTTTACTTCTATTTGAATGAACGCTATGCTTAGACTTACGCATGGGACTGGGTAATATTTTGGAGTAACTCATTTGAAACGTAGTTTATTCATGTCGATATAATGGTTTATTGGGGGGGGGGGGTGGGGAACGTGTACAAACACCCTCACAGAGTACGCTGGCACCAGTGCAAGTGCTGATACGACGGAAGCCCGTTCGTACCATAAAAAGCAAAATTATATTTGTATTGCGAAATAACGCAATATGACACTTTTGCGAAATAACGCAATACTTTTTGCGAAATAACGCAATAGTATTTAGCAGAGCTGGAAGAGGAGGGAATCAACATCGATGGAGAATCACTATAAAACCTTAGATTCGCTGATGATGATGTGGCTATAAAAAGTTCTCAGACTCACCATCAAAAGCCTAGAAAGTCTACTGAACAAGCTGCACCAAGAATGCAACCGATTTGGGTTCAACATGCAACGGAAATACAACATTTATGACAATTAATGATTCTCGAGTCAATGTCAAAATTGATAATGAAATAATGGAACAAGCAAAGAAATGCAAATACCTTGGTCAAACCCTAAAGATGCAAGACACAACTAAAGAAGAATACTCACAAGAATGAAGGCAGGATGGGATCTATTCGGAAGATATCAAGAAATCATCTGTGAAAGAGACTACTAATATCATTGAAGAAAAGGGTTTTCGACCAATGCATACTTCCAACAATGATTACTTATGGATGCCAAACATGGACAGTTACCAAGCAAATCTACAATAAATCTACAATAGATAAAGCTCTTGCGGTGAATAAAAGCCTGCCCATGGCGGATCAAGGGGGTTGGCGAAGGGTGTTGGAGTCAACACAGAGACAAGTAATGAGAGGACCAAAGACCTAAAGTAATGAATCGAGATTGTGTAATGAGTGTTATTTCACAAATCGCCGATCGTACTTGACGAATTTGGGTTTTTAGCATATTCTGGTTATGCATGATGAAATCTTTATTTTCTAAAAATTTCAAATTCATAAGTGGCCTAATTAGCTAATTAAGCTATTTCAGCTAATTAAAAAGTTGACCTATCGCTACAAAATGCAAAACTATCATTTCACAAACTGACGCATCGAGATAGGTCACTTCGTGAAACGCGTAAACAACGCTGTCAGTTTTCCACGAAGTGACTTATAGAGTCTGGTACCTGGACTTAATATGGTCCCTATCACTTTCTTATGAAATTGAGTTACTAGGGGCCAGTCTTTAGCGTTATCAGAAACAATGGCGGTGTACACATGTCGTTTGATGGCTGAACGAAACTAGCAAGTTTCAACCGAGTTTCTGATTCTGTAAACGTCTGTAAGTATATTCCTTTTGTATTTTGATACTCGTATTGCAATATGTTCGTGTTGGGCTTTGTCTAAATACATGTTTTGCAGAGACTCGTGTGTATGATAGCACAAAATCCTACACTAATTAGCTAATTGGCGTACTGTAGTGTAGACGGTAGTGGGTAGTCATAATCAGTCAGAATAACACTTGAGTGGGGTTCGATTCCGAACTAATGCTTTTAAATGACATCTCGGTTGATATTTACGATGATTCACTGACTGTCCTTTCGGGAAAATGTTTATTAAACAAAAGGGCCAAACTAATTTGCTTTTTTAACATTATGATTCGTGATTGGTTTGGTTTGTTTGTGTTACAGAATGTGAATGTCTCAGTAGTTAATTGCAGCCAAATCTTTATACAAAGCACCATTCGTCTACATAATTGAATGAAGTTTTGAAAACGCTTCGTTGAAAGGAAAGTGATCGATTCCTGGAGCATGAATGTAAGCAATTTTTTTTAACATAAAGGTTATTATTTAACCTTTCATACTTTTGCTGCTTATTATTTTGGTTTTATACTGCCCGGCTCAGATCAAAAAGAGCATTGCGTCTGTTCTTCGTTTTTACGTTTTGTGCTTCGTTTCTCTCTTTTTAAATGTTGCTTTAGTACTCCAGTCTTGTTACAATTCTAAAGTCAATGCAGAAAACAAAAAGAATATAAATGAGGTGAACTGCAAAAAAGTTAAATTCAGTTGCCATGATTTGTTTTAGTTAATATACAAAACATGTGAAAATCTTTAAAAAAAAGACACAGACTGCAAGGACAGTGACACCAGACATTAAACACATTCTGAATGATTTATCAATAATTCCCTTTAAACAAACTGTAATTGTTTTATATTGATTTTTCCATGTCGACTATATTAAAAGAAAAAAATTCAAATAAATGTTCATGTAGATTCTAAATTTAAATTCAATAAAAAAGTATTGATCACTGAATGCATGAACCACCTGCCACAGTCTGCCTCGGAATGTACTAGGAAAATGCTCAGCCTTAAAACAAAGGGCGACTACTGATTGCCGATAACATGTTGAGTGAATGTATTTCTATTCCTTTTTGTGTGCATTTCTCCAGATTTTCGATGTTTTGTGCTTGTAACTCCACAGTCTTTGAACCAGGAGCTGTTCCTTAGCCGTCACTGTTATCACCTTTGATCTACATCCTTCACTAATGCGAGACTTATCTTGAAATATTAAGAGATACCTCTTTTATTGTCAGTTCTCGCACTATTTCATTTATGCACCTATAGTTTGAAGTAAAACTAAAAACTAAAAACAGTAATTGAGAACAAATCAAGGAAATTCATTGCTAAAAACTTTTCAAGTAAAGTCCTTATTTTTAAATTTGAAAGATTGCTGAGAACAACTCTTTGCACTGCCTCTCTGTTGAACTCTTTACATCAGACCTGCATCATGTTTTCCTTTTGATTATGGTCAGTCCCAGTTCAAACATCAAGGCAGTACTTGTCTTTCTACATAATTAAGTTGTTTCTTAGATTTACTTTTCTATCCCTTGAGTGGCCCTTAAATATGGCCTGTTCTGATAGTCGACTCTCAAAAAACAAAATCTTCATTGTATTAACGCGACTAAACATCCTATTTATATTCAGTTTTGACGTTTTGAGCATTGTTAATTAAAATGCAGCCGATTTTTTTTTTAATGTATGTCATTGAGATATATCATTATTTTGTTTAAGGGGGAGGCTTAGAAAGTATCTGCAGAAAATTGCTTTTTTCAGGGAATAATATGTTTAAATAATGAGTAAGTACACTTTGAAGAATAAAAAAAATAGAAAACAAAGATTTGAAGATTATGAGAGTGTACATGTACGTTTATCGTTCTGTTTCAGTGTAACTTGAGCTTGTGAGTCTTGTTTAAACAAAATACCTGTTTTGTCCACGGATTTTATTTCTCGATTTTTTTTACAGATAAGAATAAAAAAATAATGGAATAAAAGTACACATTTACAATGAATTCGTTCAAGAATTATTACTAGGAAGTGTACACAATGTATTCAACAAGTTTCTATGCACCCTGTATATATATGAATTCATTTTCTAATTTCCTTCACTATAGCAGCGTTTTAATTTGTAAGAGCTTATTAATCTCTATCAACAATAATATTAATATAAAAAACAACAGATTGCAACGAACCTCCATATGACTTAACGTGAAGAGGACGGGCGCGCGCATGCGCATAATGACATAAGTCACTATCAGCCACAGAGAAATCGAAATTGTTCGTTTCACGAATAGAAGTGACCTATCAAGATAGGTCGCCGTTCGCGCGCATGAAATATGAAAATGAAATTTTCACGAAGTGACGTATGGATTTGGCGCCTATTTTTCACCTGGTAATGATGAGTTTTTGCCTTAGAAACAATTTAAAATCATAATTCAACTATCCAACTTTATTATACATGTATATAAAAACTGAGTCAACAAAAATTAGTGTTCTGGGTGAAAGGGTGGATGCAAAATAGGCCCAACTTCAAACGCGTTTTTCTCGAAATGACAAAAACTGAGATAGGTCAGATCGTGGTACGATCGACGAAATCTTACGGGACATCGGGATTTTCGCTCCAGTTGGCATTTTCCAGCGTCAATCGAGCCAAGACTTGATTCAGCTACAGCGTGAATCAAGCGTAACATACAAAGCTCGGTGTTTTTTTTATCGCAATCATTGCATCTAGATGTTTTTATAAAATTATTAGTTCTAGGACATCGTATATATTTTTTGAAACTTCGTCGGGGAAAAAATCGAAAATTAGAAAAATCATGCATGGGGATACTGAACTTAAATATGAAAATTGCATGTTTATTCATAACGGATTATGACGACTTGTGATCATTTCTGAATATAGGTCTCAACGCGTGACAAGGAAAGCGAATGAAAATGGAGATTGCCAAAATCTTTCTTGTTTTGATGGGAGGTAAGTCTTTTTTTTTTTACTTGATCATATGTTTTATATACGAATCTCCGTCATAAGGGTCGTTGATCACACCGTCATCATTGAATTATTCGTCCCAACACACGGCCCTGCCGAACCGCAAAAATAGAACTTCTATTTCACGGTAAATAGAAGTTCCAGTGCACGGTTACACCGGGTGGCTCTAACCAATCAGATGACGAGGATTTATTCAGGTGTGGTATAACACAAATATTGAATGTTTCACATTCGTGCAATGGCAAGAATGATTTCATTCGGTGACAGATCCATTCCACTGGGCTTCGCCTCGTGGAATGGAACATTCCATCTGTCACCTCATGAAATTATTCTTACCATTGCACTCATTAACATTCCTTATTTGTTTATACTGTAGTAGAAAGTAATACTAAATACGCTTTGAGTCCAGCTTTATAAGGCTTCCTGTGACTTGTTCTCCATTTAACGGACCGAGCGGTAATGTAATTATAGCTGACAGTGGGACACTCAAACAAATACACACGGCAACACAGACATGTTTACGTTACATACCTAGTGTGGACATTCTTTTGTTTTCGTGTGTTTAAGAAAAACCTGTGAAAAATCTCATTTTACTCACACCGTGAAGATTCTTTCCATCCATTTTTTCTATGATTCCCTTGAGTGTTTCTCTTTATTTTGCGACTGATAAACGTAACCCAAAAATGCTAAACCTGTCATCCACTGATCCAGAGAGGGGGAAACATTGTGTGGACGTGGGCAAGTCCACACAAAGCCGCTGCTACCTGGTTTATTTAGATGTGGACATCTTTTGATTGGAAGTCCACACAATGAACGTAATGCTCGTTCAGGAAATCCAGAGGACCCTCTAGACAATGTAAATTTAATAAATTAAAGGGAAAATACAACATTTGCAAACATCAAAAAAATAAAACTACCAAATCATTTTGAAATACCTTGCTGGACTGTTAGTTAATGACAGTGTAAAGCATCCTGTAAAATCATGGCACCTGGTATTCTGTCATTTTCAAGAAAAGTGGTATTTTTGTATCAATTTCCAACGCTGGTCGGCCGACCAGCGTTGGAAAAACTGGCTTTTTTTCCAAATACTGGCCCCAATTTACCATCGCACTTGTTTGCAATCGATGACACACCTATGAACGGGTACAAGCCAGCTAGACTGGTTCCCTGACCTTACAATTCCCCAATGTATGTAAACTGCTCTGTTTCTTCTTATATGGAGTCAGGGAACCAGACTACAAGAAAATGATTGTTTTTCTTGGTTTTTATAGCATTTTCGAACCCAAAACCTCCAAAAAGTCAGTATAACTATATTTGCTATATATTTCCAACCCCCCAATTCCATCCTTTTCTGAAAATTACAGCAAAAGCAAATGATGTATATTCCCTTTAATAATTACAAGGAAAGATTCCCATATCTGGCCATCACTAATGTTTCCCTTCAGTGACCTATCAGGCATCAGAGCGGTGATATATAAATTTGCAGGGAAAATATTGAAGTATTTACTAGGAAAGCACTTCGAAATGTTCAGACCAGTCTATAGGGTTTGTGCACAGGGTGACAAGTGATGGCCAGATATCACTAATTACACAAACGAATAGAGTCTGTGGTTATAAAGAAATACCCGGTAATGTAACACAATGATAGGAATAATTTAACAGGTTTATAAAATGCCTGAGCAGAGCGGATATCAGCACAGCGAGATGCTGCTTACTTACTTACTCTGGCGACTTCAGGCTGTCTGACATTAGTGATGGCTCTCCAAGATCGTCTTGCTATCATGCAACCAGCTATGAATTTCCCTTGGTTGTAGCTGGGTGTCGTGGTCGGTGGTCATTGGTCGTCCCACGTTTCGCTTCCCTTGGTTTGGCTTCCATAGTGCTAGGTTGCTGCATAAACGTGCATCATCCCCCACCCAAAAGTATATAGAGCCAAACTAAAATGGGTGAGGGAGAACAATGGACCGATCCAGTAAGCCCTTCCCACTGCGAACGTGGGCAAATTAACACGTGCTCCTCTCCTATGCCAATGCTACACTGCATTTTCCTGCTGCGCGCATCATACGCGCGTGCACGCATGTCGGACTTTTGTGCACGCATATCGGACATAAATCACGGCTGTGATTGGTCAGAACACCATGGGGCGGTGCTTACTGGATCGATCCATTGTAGCAGAGACTTATCTGTACAAGCGGAGAAAACCAAGGACCCCCATGTGAGCTCCTCCGACCCGCTGCCAGTTGGATATGACCACACCTAAACCTAGCTCTCCTGACTTTTATATAAACACTCTGCCTGACCGGTTCCCAATAGGAACTATGTAAAAACTATGTGACAACAAAGGACAGTGTCAGCGCATTGTACACAACTGTTAAACAAAACTAAAGGCCACTGTAAGGGGCCGGAGGTTTATGGATTAAAATGCAAATTAAGTGGGTCCCTCCTAGAGAGGGGCATGTGATTTTTTTTTTGTCCGTAGGTGGCTTGCAAAAATTTAGATTTCCTCTGCATCGTTACAAGACAATAGGTTCTCGTTCTCCGTTTTCTCTTCAAATAAAATAATCTCAAAGATAAATTGAGAGAAGAAATGAGCATCTCTCTAAAACCAATTGGTTAACATAACCAATTATTGGTTGAAATAACCAGCAACAAATTAATGGGTGTCAAACCAATCGGTTGGTTATGTTAACCAAACTGTTTCAACGACGACGTTGATTCGAACCAGGGACCTTCGTATCCATAGCTCACCACGCTTTCCACTAGGCTATTGTGGTAGCTCAACGACGGCCGTACTTTCAAATGCTTTAAAGTTGGTTGACAAAATAACAACAATACTCTTGATGATTATCATTGTTATACTCATGGCTTTGGAGCAACCCACCTTCGGATTCGAGAAATTCGCGTGGGTCACGTAGTCTTGAACCCATAGCTGCATTAACCTAATTCTGTTACTCATTGATCGCAGTGGTGGCACTGAGTGAGTGCCAGCGATCCGCATCCATCCAATGCTTTCAGTGTAACACAGGGACGACCGGAGAGGAAGACTGCGCCGATCCATTCGACGCATCCATGCAAGATAAATACCGAAAGGGATGCTCAGCTGGCGCCGGTAGCAGATCCACTACCTGCGTGGTAAGATAGATCGCAACCTACCAATGAGAGAGCAGGTTTGGGTGTACTGCTCGACACCACGGGAACGAGGTTGACCAGGTCGCTCTATGGGTACACACCTGTAAATCGATCCGCCAAGCTCATGAATAAAAGTTATACCCTCAAAATATTCTATATTAGAGAGTTCTGAGCGCCGTAAAATTGGGGAATTGAAGAGATATGGTAGTGAACCTCTAGCCCGGACTTGGGGCTTCCAATTCTGAGCATTTTGGATGCTATTGGGCTCGAAAGTGGCGCTATTTTGCCATGTTGTGGAGGGATCGTTTTTCAAGATGGCTACTTTTCCGCTTTGGGGAAAACAGGGGTCGTCTTCTTTGCGTGAAAATATCTCGAAAAGTCAATGGTCAACCCACCATAAATTGAAAAGAAAATGAAAGATGACACATTGATCATCATTTTTCTGTGCAGCTTGAATACCTGTGAGAGTTTTGAGTATTTTTAAAAGAATTTTGAAGTACGGGCATTTAGCACTAGTGTCTATGGGAGTTTATTTGCAGGTATGCACCCTATATATAAGGAATCACAAAGATGGCCGTTTCGCGCATGCGCTGTGCCGCGGCAGTGGTCTTTTCAGTGGGCGGAACCTACGGGGAGGGGGAAAAAGTGTTTTAAAGGTATCAACAAGGGTTTTTTGCCGTAACGGATGCTTCCAAATCATAAGGGAGCAGTAGGCTATCACCCGATTACAACAATTGATACTTGAAAAGGGGGGGGGGGCATTTTGAGCTTAAAAGTAGCTGGAACTCAATTTATTGTCGCTGGGGGCGGTCTACAGCTTAGCAGGGGCAAAACAATCACTATTTTCGGGCTTAATATCTACCTCGGATAATATTTTTCTTTCATTTTTTTTTTCAAAATATTGACTTTGGAGATATTCTGCTTGTCCTGAATGTGATTTTGTGTTAAAATTTAAAAGTTGCCTGCTATTATAGGGTACACACCTGTAAATCGATCCGCCAAGCTCATGAATAAAAGTTATACCCTCAAAATATTCTATATTAGAGAGTTCTGAGCGCCGTAAAATTGGGGAATTGAAGAGATATGGTAGTGAACCTCTAGCCCGGACTTGGGGCTTCCAATTCTGAGCATTTTGGATGCTATTGGGCTCGAAAGTGGCGCTATTTTGCCATGTTGTGGAGGGATCGTTTTTCAAGATGGCTACTTTTCCGCTTTGGGGAAAACAGGGGTCGTCTTCTTTGCGTGAAAATATCTCGAAAAGTCAATGGTCAACCCACCATAAATTGAAAAGAAAATGAAAGATGACACATTGATCATCATTTTTCTGTGCAGCTTGAATACCTGTGAGAGTTTTGAGTATTTTTAAAAGAATTTTGAAGTACGGGCATTTAGCACTAGTGTCTATGGGAGTTTATTTGCAGGTATGCACCCCTATGGGTCACAGCTGTACCAGACTTCCTTTTTACTTTGTAATCCAAAACAGTATTTGAAAAAAACGTCCTTATGTTCCTCGAAATAACTCCCAAAATAATTCCCGAATAATTCCACAAAACTTCTGTCCTTCTCCGATAATGCTCACATTCTTCCCCCATCTGTTTTGAACCCTTTTTAGAAAATAGTGACGGGGTCGACGGTGATGCGAAGCTGCAACACTCCAGTGAACGCTTCGTGTGGGGAGCCTGTGGTGGAGAACCCATCGGGCACATTCACCTACTGCTGCACTGGGGACTCCTGCAATTCGGCCGGCCAGGTTGGCACGAGCGTCGCGCTCGCTGCTGTATCGATGCTTCTCGCCAATTTCATGTTTCAGCTGTAGAAAAGGTTGCAGGCTGTTACAATAATGTAGTAACCAACGAATAACGTATCACCAACCGATAATGTAACAACAAGAATATGTACATGTATCGCTAACCGATAATCCTATATGTGTGTGCTGTCTGTCTGTCTGATATTTGTCTGAATGATGTCTCTGTGTGTCACGTCTATTTGTAAAAGGCCTGTGTGCGCAAGCACAAAATGCAATGGCTAATGGAAAGGCTTGTATTATGGAGGTCTTAACTCGTACAAATGTATATGCCCAAATTTCACTGTCCTCTGAAATCATGGTTGTCACAAGACAAAATGGCACATTTGTTTCTTTCAGACTTTGCATAGTTAAATATTACAACATATTTATCCATATGAAAACACTTGAAAACGTTTCTTTAAGACTTTGAATAGTTAAATACAACAACAGTATCTCCATGAAAACACTAAAAATTACCTGCATTTCGAAACCTGACTGCGTATTGAACCCTTCTCTCCTACCCCTCCCCCCTGCAAACAGGGCGCTGCAACCTCGTCCCAAGTGCTTACTTTATTTCCAACCTCGTTTCCAAAAGCAGGTAGTGGTGGGTGCGTACTGCTCGAAACCCTGGGGACGAGGTTGAGGGCGCTGGGACTCACGCTGATGAGCCTTTCACGAAATCTTGTAAAGAAAAGAGGGGATGGAATTCTGGGTAACTTATCATGACCTATGTATAAAGCATCTGGCTGCAGCTGTTTAAGACCGCAGTTAGCCAATGCGCGCAAATACTATCCGAAAACTTTCCCATAGAAATGCAGACATTCCATACCGGATGTGATTTCTTGTTCACTGCGCATTCGGACCATGTGGACAAATTAAGAGCGTCGCACAATGTGCAATCATTCACTTCGTGAATTCGAAACGGAGCCTGAGCAAGTGATGGGAATTTCAAATTTACAACACAGATACATTTTACAGATTTTCCTACATTATCACGCTTTTACAAAAGCATTTATGAATAATTGGAATAAAAGAGTGATGACTCACTCTTAACGGACGTTTGAAACCTTGCAGGGTCGTGGCCGTGACGACTTGCAGGTCACAGGTCACGCAAAATATATCCAATCAGAGCGTAAATTCATCAGCCCCTCCCGCCAGCGTCCTGTTTGCAGGGCGGGGGGGGGGGGGTACAAGCGAATGCAAAGTGCGGCATCCAGCTAAAGTTACAAACAAAATTGACCGATTTATGTAGTAGTCAAATCCATGCATAATCAGTCTATTTTTGTTACATCATCGGTTAGTGATACGGTATCGGTAAATTATTACGTTATCGGTTGGCGATACGTTATCCGTTGGTCACTACATTATAAACACAGGCTGTGACTGAATACTCTGTGCACCGACGCGATTTGTACGTGCAGAAGGCAGAGCTAGCCCGCTCCTGCTAGTTAATGTTGCTGTTTTAGATTTTTAAAAAATTACTCAGTATGGTTTCCTTTCTACTTTAGTGTCTATGTGGCGAAGATTCTAGCTGCGTCTTTTTAAGCGAAGCAGCAATGAGGAGCCACACTAGACTAGCTAGGTAGCCATCGTTTTGGTGTTTGCTAATATTTAAGCTAATGACAGACTACAGACTTCCTATACAGAACAAAAGTCCATGTATGTACAATTCGGGATTGGGAACGGGAGGGATACACATTATTTACCCACCTCCTGCCCAACGGTGCAGACTAGAAAATCAATGCTCTTAATACACCCCAATAATAATATGCCCTGACAGGTAAATACTTGGAACGCTCCAAGGTTTTCTCGAGACACATCACACTAAAGCTTATTAATCTTTCACTTGTTCTGGTTAGTTTTTTAGGTGATAAATCAGTTATAAAACAACTGAGGTCCGTTGTCATTTTTAAAACGTGATCCCTCCACTCCATTGGGAAATAGTGCAATTTTAGGGCCCAATTCCATCCAAACTTTACACAAATACAAGCTCAATCCAGTCTACAGACCCTTAACCTTTCCCTTCAATAAAAGCCAAAAAAACCCGAAATTAAATTTTAAAAAAATGCATTGAATTCATTCAAATATAAATTTTAAATGTGATTTCAGAAAGGTACATAAAATATGGTTCGTTGGCATGTAACTGTGTACTGTAGAACTGATTAACCCTAACTCCCAAGGGTGATTTACTAGGAACCTTCCTCATCCTTGCAAATCCTAACGCCATGTGGTAAACTGTGCACATAAACAATTTATTTGTGGTATGCCTTATCCCACGTACAGTTGACTAGTGCAGTACTCATCCTAACAGATTCCAACAAACCCTGGTGTTGAAGTTTGGCTGGTTGGGGATCCTTAGGGTTAAAGGAAGGTGTTCAACCGTGAACAAGCAAAAGCTGTACAGAAACTAAAAAAAGGGTGCATCCTTGCCAAAAGATGTACGTGTCAATGGTCCACATACAACATGTGCAATCATGTAGAAATGAAACCCATTTTTATATCTCCACGGTACAATGAAACATGATTTTTAAAACAAAAGCATAAATATATTTAAAAATATTAATTCGTTAGGCAACCCCATCTTTAAGACAATGACAATACAAGTAATTATGTTTCAATGAAATGATAAATATTTAATTATTACCCATCATGACATTGTGTCAGCACAACATGTACAAAGGGAAAGACAGATCTGAATAAATAAATCTTATTTAAAATACACTCCGAATAACAAAGGTTGTTTTTGTCCTACTTAAAAGGGAATATATATCAGGAATAATCCACAGTTGATATAATCATACTTTTCTACAAGTTTACTGTACTGGTACTTTATAAGATGCTAATTAGGTCCGATACTATTATAAAGTAGACGCTTGATCTTGAAAACAGTTCAAAACTGATGTTGAACAAAATTGGCACAACTGTTCATGAACGTTCACTATTGCATGTCACAACATTTTGTGCACAGTGGTCTGAACAGTAGGGCTGGAATAGACACTTGTTTTATTTGCAAATGAATTGTGTAAATGCTACTTATATATTCATCAGTGTGCCGAATAAATGCAATTGATTGTGATTAAATAAAATTAGTTTATATTAGAGTCATAAATAGTGACATTGATTTTTTTAGAGGGGGCAAAACATTCACCCGAGCGGAACGGAGAAATCACCGTGGAAAAATCGATACCCACATTAACAGTATGTCATATTATGTGGACATCGATTTGCCCCTCATTTTCTTTCATGTTCTTTTCCCCTTTTTTTCCGCTGGCTGTGTTTAAAGTGTGTACACATGTGCATGATCATACATGAGTGATTTGAATGATTCTTACGCTAAGGCCCCCCAAAAAGTCTCCGGTTTCTGGTATGCGCGCGCATCGCCGTAGCCATGCGCGTCGGCAAAATGAAAAAAAAAACAAAATTTCAATGAAAGATGATGTCTCAAACCGCCAAACTCACTGGTTTGACTGGAATGCTGCACAATTTTAACGTGTTTTTAGATGGGGTTATGGTCGAGAATAATCTTTATGTGGCCTCTCTGGACTCCCATATATGTGCACGAAGTTTAGTCGGGCACCATTTGCAGTCATCAGCCGACATTTTGAAGCAAAAAAAACCAGGTTAAATAAAACAAAAAAGCCGCGTCGCCGCACCACTTTTTGGGCAAGCTCTATACCAGAAACCGGAGACTTATTTTTTTGGCCATACTTGTGAATATTATATATATATGTATAGTATAGCACATAATTCAAGCAAATGCATACTATCCCAAATAACAATTTAATCATTCAAGTTTTGCCCTTCACCGATGTACAAACACTGTATACTCAGTGTATTACCTCCAGAGTGAACTAAGGCAAAACTCACACGGGTGGGACTCGAACCTATGACCTCCTGCTTTCTAGGGCAGACATCTTACTATTGGGCCATCGCGAGCTTGCAGGATCGGTTGGCTGGTTTATACGTCGTGAATGGCAAAATCTAATATGCAGTGATACATTACCCTGATGAAAAATTCATCTTATGAATAATTTAATGTTTCTACAGCGTACAAAAATATATATCGGCATGCACAGGAAACAACCAGAATACCTTACAAAAATTGCTTAACAGTCTTCAAATACTCATATTATTTGTGAATGATAAAATCTTGCATTTATTCTTCATACCCATCTCAGTTGTACACACCAAAAGGCATTCACAACGTTAATGACAGTAATCCTTTCCTAAATTTGGCATACGACAAAGTCGACCAGCTACTAGCAATATCTCTCAAGAAAAATACAATTGTCTAATACCGGTCGCAAATAATTATGTTAAACACTAATTTGTTGTTAATATATTCATATGCATTTTAATTAATACACACACTGAAGGAACATGTAACACTGCAGTTCTCTCCTAAAAACTGCCATGTAGCCAGCTAGGTACCTTGAAATCAACGACAACTCTAAGAAAATTAACTCTGTATATCATTTGTCTGGTATAATTATGTCACACGAATTAGATTTTCACCAAATGCACATCAAGCATGCAAAGTGTTTGTTTAAACATGATGACAGTGATGAGAATCTCAATACATTTTTATAAATTGATTCAACGACAACTTCATTGAGGACAAAACTGTACAGTACACATGGGTGAATTGAAAGTTTATAAGGACATCTACTAAAAAATATATAAATATTTGGTGAACTTATATATATATACCTTGTCATTATTTTCAACCGCTATCAAAAATTCAAAGGGAGTAGCTCAAACAGTAATAATCAACTTCTAATTTTGATACAACCTGGTTAAATTTCGTGGAGCAAACTTATGTGTAAAAATTATTAGAATCAGTATCAGGCAATACACACAAAGTGGCTTTAAACACCTGAGCATTTTTAAGTACGTAGCAATGCACCCTGTACTCCAACGTGAGGCCTTCCACAAGCCAGATGTTCTCATATACAGGGAGAGTAAAAAAAAACCGAAACCCAAATATCGGGACTATTGTCTTATTGAAGTTCTGCATTTAGCACTTTCAACATCTAGGATATGAAAGCTCAATTCATAAGCTTCCTTTCAGTACAAGAATCATTCAAATCACTTAAGTACTTTTCAAGTTACGGAATTTTAAACACAACCACCGTTTTAAGGTTCTGTCCACGGATCACAACAAAGTTCAGTGTTCTTTCAGCAAAACAAAAACAAATCACATAGGGATGTGTTTGAATTGATTTCGTTTTGTCGAAAGAATGCACACCTTTTTTTGCGATTCGTTGACAGAACCTGAAAAACGGTGGTTGTGTTTAAAATTCCGTAACTTGAAAAGTACATGAGTGATTTGAATGATTCTTGTCCTAAAAAAAAAGCTTAAGAATTGGGCTTTCATATCCTAGATTTTAAAATGCTACACGCAGAACTTTCCTAAAACAAAGGTCCCAACATTTGGGTTTCGAGGTTTTTTTTTTACTCACCCTGTATATATGGAGCTGGTGGCCAGAGTGTATCTCACCGTGGGTTCCTTCTACCGGACATCGTTTCGTTCCCCTTGGCCACATAATGTTCACGTCACATTTGGAAACTACAGCTTAATATTTTTTCTAAATTTCTCTGAAAGAAACGGAGTAGCTATTGCTATTATAAAATGAATGCTGGTCAAATGAAAATAAGCCTTAATATGACACTATTGAATAAAAGAATATACCTCAAGTAGTACTTCATGACCCTGATTCTCTTAAAATACTTCACATCATAAATGTACATCTGATTTGTTTTCATACGTTAACAAGGAAAGACACACTTTACAATACCACGCAATAAATATAGTTAGAAAGAGTATTGCAAACATGAAGTAACCACTTCAAGGAAAAATCGCTAATATAGAATATTGTTTAAAAAACTTTGGCATGCAGAGTTAATAGAGGTACAGTATACATCTTTAAAGAAAATTCAATATTGATTTTGCTGTTCACACACACCATTCTTTCGCTAAACTCATCTTGAAAAAAAAAGTAAGGTTGGTTGATACTTAACGCGAAAGCAATATTGAAGTGAATTTCATAACGCCAACAACTGATTGTGATGACGTTCGCCATCAATCTAACAAATGTATATCAGGGACGTAGGAAATTGAGAGTGGGGGGGGGGGGAATTATTTCTCTCAGTTGGCATTTTAGAGTCTGTTGGCAAAAGAACCACCAAAATTGCGGGTCTGATAAACCGCGACGAAAATCACCACCTATTATCCGATAGTATCCAACATCATCCGCTTTGAACAATACCCTCCAATAGTCAGATAGTGTCCAACCCCCCCCCTTTCAAACACCCTATGCAAATCATTCTCGCTATGCCCCGCTGGTGTATTTGTATACACCAGCCTTTCCTTACTGATCGCCAGATATCAAAAATAGTGAACTGTAGATTTCACTGAGTTTTTTAAAGCATTTTCATTTGTTTTTCTAAAAGCATTTACAGACAAAAGTGGCTCCAAGTTCCTCCACATTCCATCAAGGGGTTTTAGAGGAATTTGCTGCACTGAGGACAGTCGATGTGAAGCTAATCAACTAGTACACGGGACGTGACGCCCCAATTCCCCCCCCCCCCCCCCCCCCCCCCCCCCCCCCCCCCCCCCCCCCCCCCCCCGTGAAATCTAAGAAATGAAATTATGCTTAATTCAATGCTGCAGATGCTAGGATGGTAGCTAATTTTGGAGGATTCAGAAAGGCTCCTTGAAAAAATGTTTTAAGCTGAAAATTGTCAGTTAAAAAGGGAATATACATCATTGGCTTTTGCTGTAATTTTCAGAAATCGGAACTATTTGAGGGGTGAGTATAATAGATCAAATATTGTTACACTGACATGTTTGAAGTTTTGTGTTCGAAAATGCTGGAAAAACTAAGAAAAACAAAAATGTTCAAGTAGTCTGGCTCCTTGACTCCACTAAAGATAAAATGGATCAATTTATAAATGCCAGAAAATTGTAAGGTAAGGGAACCAGTCTAGCTGGCCTGCATCCGTTCATGAACATGTAACCAATAGCAAACAACATTTGGACTGAAAAAAGTGTAAAGTTGGAGCAGAAGTTGAAAAATAGTTAGGTTTTTCCAACGGTGGTCGGCCGACCACCGTTGGAAATGTATACAAAAATACAATTTTCTTGAAAATGACTTCACACCAGGTGCCATAATTTTTACAGGATGCTTTAGACTGTCATTTACCAACATCCTAGTAAGGTATTTCGTAAAAACTTGGTAGTTTTATTTTTCGATGTTTGCAAATGTTGTATATTCCCTTTAAACATCATTTACTTGAAAGGGTTATATCCGTAACACATCAAGCATGTGTTGGGCTATACAGCACCTGACCGTGCCGAATCCTGCGTGTCAGCTCCTGCCACAGGAGTCGGCGTTCCTTCTTGACGCCCTTCAGCATGCCTCGGTTCTCCAGAGCTCGGCGGGAGAGGTATGGTAGGACGTCTTCCACTGGGCCGTAGGGGACGTACTTGTAGACGGCATACCCTCCTTGTCCTGTGAGAAACCACATTCAGTACAGTCGAATCTCGTTAGTACAAACTCTGTTAATACAAAATTCTGGTTATAACAAACATAAAGCCTTAGTCCCGACTGTGCATTTATGTGCACAATGAATGGGACTGATGTTCCTCTTAATACAAAATTCTGATATAACAAACAATTTGGTTAGGTCAGAACGAGTTTGTATTAACGAGACTCGATTGTAATTACTTAATAATACAGTACAATGCTGATAAAAACAGGCATGAGAATGGGTCTTAAAAAGACAGGAATCTTATTCTGGATTGGACGAAGCAGAACACCTAATATTTTCGGATGTTCCTTTTTCATTAGAAGCACTGCCGTCTACCTGTTTTACGGTGGTCCCAATTTACATTGACATTTACATTGTACACACTTTTTTTTTTTCAAGAAGCCCTCCAAAAGAGCATGCAAGTCTTGCCAGATGTCGAAAGTTATGAAAGTACAGGTTGAAGGAGTCAACTCATTCAAAAATTCGCATTTTGACGAGCATTTCTTAACTATTCCTAAAGCTCCTTCTGCCGATTCAGACAATTTTTCTCGACCCCCTGACAGTCCTCAACCCCCAAGTTTTAATTCACATTTAAATTAAATTCAAAAGACCACAACACTTGAAAGAAAAAAACCCAGGAATTCCAGTTGAAAAAGGAACATTCTCATGCTCGTAAAATAATAGAGACTGTGTAGATGTTTTTTACAGGTGATTTTGGAACTGGGTACCTATTCCTGGAAAGGTCAGGTACCCAAAGAACCGTAATTAACGGTAACAAAATAAAGTGGGAAATAGAATGTTTCTAACTGCCTGTTCCCAAGAGGATACAAATAATCAAGGGCAATGGTCATCTTAGGGTGAGTGCTGGAAGTACAGTAGCAATCTGATCATTTTCCTCCTGTACAGCCAGTCCATATTTAATGTTGTCCTGGAGCTTGCGAAGAAAACTTCACAAGCTTGCTTGGTTTGTCTTTAATAATATGCTGCTTGGTCTGCCATAAAGCTGATTATCAGGAACAACTGCGATGAAGATTTGGGGGGTAAGTTGGACCTTCCAAAATCTGAACAACCGAGGAGCAGTGTTGTAGTCTAGTCCATAACAAGTCCAGAGATGCCAACTTTACAGACTACAAAATAGTAATGATTCTTCCTGCAAAGAGTAATGCTAATGTAAATACATAGGACAACAGTCAAGTTTAAGAGTAACCACAGTACTTGTCAGAGTAACCACAATGTTGGCGTATAGGACAGCTGGAATTTTCAAGGGTAGTAACATGCCTCAAAATCCTAATAATTACTCCAAAAGAGTAATGGTTGGCATCTCTGCAAGTCCTTTAGTCTCAAGTTAAGCCTCAAGCTACTCAAATGAACTGTGACAAAAGTTTTCCTTTGGTGTTTTTTTTCAGCCCCAGTTACTTGAGACTGGTCTTGTGAAAGTGACTGACTTTTGACCGGACCTGTGATGGCTTTGCCTACAATATACTGTTGAATGACAAACACACAATGTGGACAGACAGAGTTTACCCAGTGGGAAGGAGACTTGGTCACACATGCCCAGCAGCTGGCCAAAGTAGACCAGACGATCCTCAGGCTTGATGTTCAATTCCTCCATTCTGTGGGGGAAATGGGGAAAAAATTCTTCAAACTTTGTAACAAGTTTATAGTAAAACATTAGTCCCAAGGGGTGGGCACTTACACATGGAGTGTCATGGCCTAGCACCGGACTCATGTTCTGGTGTTTCAGAGGCAACAGTGACGTGGGTTCGAGCCTGCCGGCAGACACTTGTGCTCTTAAGCAAGGCACTTAACCATTATTGCTTCGTTAAGCCGTAGGTCCCATGTGTTGCATAAATGCACGTAAAAGAACCCAGTAAACACTTATCGCTAAGAGAAGGGGTTTGCCCCAGTGTTCATGGCCTCCTGTATAAACTCCCACGTGGAGTATTTAGGAGATCGAAGAACCAACCAAGAACCAAGAACTTACGGGTAGTACGGGAATCGGGTACCTGACTGAAAAAAAAATGGGTGCCCGGGTACCCGTTATGGAAACAACCTCAAAATTTGAATCTCAGAAGTTGCTGTACAGATTGTCCATAAAGGTCCGCATGATAACACTTCCACATCAATGCGTCGATACAGCAAGATACAGCAAGATACAAAAGTGTACAGTGAGCTCACTAGGCCTGCATCACAACATAAATCTGTTTGTTTTAGCCTAGTTTTCATTTTGAAAATTCTCCACAAATGACATTGGAGACCTTTCTTGTTCTTGGTGTGAGAAGTTACTAAGTAATATGTAAAGTTGGTTACAGGCACTCGATTTCATAATCTGGAACCGGTTCCTGACATCTGCGGTCAGGTACTTGACTACCCGGTTCGGATGCACACCCGTATTAGTCCTTGTGCCGCCTAAACCTGTCCTGCCTGTACTCGCCGCATCGCAATAAACAACCCCAGCACTAAGTGGTTGCAGTGGTTAATCATTGATTAAATACAATGTAATACAGTGTAGTACCGGTGGGCGAGTAACTCGATTACTCAAGTACTCGCGAGTAGTTTATGCTACTCATTGTTCTACTCGTGGTATTTTGTCTACTCGAGTACTCGTCTAGAAGCAGGTACTTCTAGGTAGCAATTTAGGGTTCATGGCTTAATACGTCCCCTGCAAACAGGGAATCACTCCCTCCACCTCTCTCTCCCTAGGATTCCATTCGTCCAAAACAAAAATTCAACTAAATGACCCAAAATGTAGCACAGTAAGGATATCTCAGTGCTGAGAATGTGGTGTGACTTGCACATTATTTGCTTGTAAGTTACTTCACGTCTTACTCACGTACGTAATTTGTCTACTTTTGTGGGAATTCAGTTAAATACTCACGAATACTCGACTACTCACGCGTAATTTCTTTGTGATTTCTTGAGTAGAAAAATCCACTACTCCCCCAGGCCTACAGTGTAGTACAGGATAAAAGGGTTAAAAAGCTCACCTTTCAACAGCAAAGCGGATGGTCTTCTCGTTGTGCGATGCCACCATGATGTTCACCTTCCCCCGGCTCTGAATCGTCTGAAGCACAAAGTCCAGACATCGGTGGTACATAGCGCTGGTGGCTTCATAGTCTGGGTTGATGGGATCCTCGTAACCGATTTCCTTCGCACGCTTGCGTTCCTGGTCCATGTATGCACCGCGGACGAGCTTAGCGCCGAAATGGAAACCTTCTCGGTGGGCGAGTTCGATGTCTATGTTCAGGTTGTTGAAGGTTTGCTGTTGGAGATGAAAGGAGAGTTGCCCAAGTCTCAAAGTTAAGGCTTGCATACAACCCTGTCCCTGCACTAAGTAAGGTGGGTAGCATTTGCTTGAAGGTAGGTGGACAATAGAGCGTGTAAGTTTACCTAAAATTTTTTTGAGATTTTACGAGAATACAGCACATCCGGGCACCATGTAATAGGATGTTACATGTGTAACATCCTATTTTGTTGCATTTCTTTTGCCATTGCTGCTGTAGATCGCCATTGCTGCTGCAGTGTTACTCTTGGTCCAAGCCTGGATTTGCATTTTCTTCTGCTAATGCAGCCGGTCACAATCCCTGGCAAGTTTGGTCATGTTGCCTGTGGCAGTAGAGGGGGGGGGGGGGGGGCTGCTATATCGCCACTAAGAACAATAACATGCTGGCTGTCATACTCTATTGGCGTAACTTTGATCGAATTTTGAAACAGCTTGGGGGGGGGGGTTGAAGCTCATTTTCGGAAGGGGCCTCAATGGGTTGTAAACGACAAGGAGCTCATTTTTGACTTTGCCCCAATTCCAAGTACGCAAAAGCGGTGACAGGAGCAGTGAAAGGGCCTTTACCCCTCCCCCCTTCTAGTTACGTCACTCTCAAGACTATCCCAGTGGGATGGGGGGGGTGCTCATTTTCCGGAAGGGGCCTCAATGGGTTTTAAATGACAAGGAGCTCATTTTTGACTTTGCCCCAATTCCAAGTACGCAAAAGCGGTGACAGGAGCGGTGAAAGGGCCTTTACCCCTCCCCCCTTCTAGTTACGTCACTCTCAAGACTATCCCAGTGGGATGGGGGGGGTGCTCATTTTCCGGAAGGGGCCTCAATGGGTTTTAAATGACAAGGAGCTCATTTTTGACTTTGCCCCAATTCCAAGTACGCGAAAGCGGTGACAGGAGCGGTGAAAGGGCCTTTACCCCTCCCCCCTTCTAGTTACGTCACTCTCAAGACTTTCCCAGTGGGAAATACTGAGGCCTAGTTCAGACTATGGGATCAATCCAGATTTGGCCAAAACCCGCGATTGCCTCTGGTTTATGTATATTTCTAGTAGTGCCTGTGACCAAGTTTGACCAGCTACTCAGTTGACCAACAACGCTTGATTGACAGACAATAAGGGTTCATTGTCACGCCTACCTTAAGGTAGCACTGGTACGTGTTGAATATGATGGGCCGCTCCTTGTTGAACTTGCGCATGAGTTCCATGGCGAGTCTGTTGATTGCCGGCTGGAAGTAGCTTTGCTCGGCGTCGATCATCAACCTTACGCCTTTGTCCCTCGCCCTCTGAGGAATTAGACAAATCAGGGGCGACAGTCAAAGTCTACAACAAGAGTAGGCTGGCCCAGTCAGGCTGGACATGAAAGGGTATTTTTTGTACTCAGTCAGAATGTCAGTCAGAGACAGGGCCTAATTTCATGGCTCTACTAACCACAGCATTCCGTGCTTACGAACACCATTCTGTGCTAACCGCGCTAGCTGAAAAAAAATCTGTTCTAACCCTATGAGCACAGAATCCTTAGTTACGTGATGTACGCACAGGCAGAAGCCAAAATTCCTCGTTAACCCGTGAAATACACTTACCGCAGAGATGAAACTGGCATATGGCAAAAAAATCGGAAAATATGCCGAAGAAAAATATGTGTCTGAAATCTGGGCCGCGCTGCATTACACACATGTACATGCATGTACAATTCACTTCATGCCCAATTTCCAGACAACTACTCCTGCTTTATTTTCGATTCAAACACAATTTAACAATGAAAACAATGGTCAGTGTTTTCATTGCATAAAATGCCCGAATTACTGTTAGAGTAATGGAGTCATCAATAAAGAAGTTCACTTCTTACTTGAGAAAGTCTAGGGAAAAGTCCGAAAGACAAGGGCACCGTTCATGGTGCTTCAATCATCTGATCATGTCCATTCAACCACACAACTCCACTACTCCACTTGCATTCATATGTGGGGAAAATCAGGTATTATCGTCTTTCTCTTCCAACAAATGCCAGTGAAATGTTTCGCTAATGCTCTCTTCGCTATCCTCGAGATAATCATCACGATTTCTAAAGCATTGCATTTAGTATAACTAAATTTGAAACCTCCGAAAATCGCACAACATAATGATTTTATCCACTAGATCGTTCACAAGGCTACCCGTTCCGACCGGCCATGTGCTAGCGGACGGCGCGGTGTACGGTGCAGTGGTACGGTACGCTACGCTGGTACCATTGCATATTCGCACGCACGTGCGACACAGTGATTTTTTCATGTCGCCTGTCAATGTTTTAACCTTTTGTCCAGCCGGAGAAGGTCCGATCAGTGTTATGCCCCGTGTTTCTACCGTTGAAACACTCCAATAACGACTGGTGAAAGAGATTAAAACTACGTTCGCGATGATTTTAACGTGCCATTTCCATCGACTTTTCATCAACTTTTCTTCGAAATTATGATTGAAATAAAATAACATTTTGTGAGAAAAATCCTTACAAAATCAAATTTTGTGGGACACACTGTAAAAAAATCGGAAATTTCGTTGGAAAATTCAAAAAGTCGGTTTTCCGATTAAAATCGGAAAAGTTTCATCTCTGTTACCGAAACCACAGAATTTTCTGCTACACTAAGCAGGGATTTTCTGCTCACGGTAAGCAGAGCCATGAAACTGGGCCCTGAAGGCTGGCCCTTTGGGTCGG
Organism: Patiria miniata; assembly: GCF_015706575.1. Classification (NCBI taxonomy): domain Eukaryota; kingdom Metazoa; phylum Echinodermata; class Asteroidea; order Valvatida; family Asterinidae; genus Patiria; species Patiria miniata. Next base: position 15,630,582 of record NW_024037061.1, read on the forward strand.
CAAAAATCCCAATGGCAAGCTATGCTGCTAGATCGTTAACAAGTGAATGCACACATACAATGGAGAACAAAACTCTTTTGGGAAATTCTAGTATTCCCCAGCGTTTCCAATGGGAACAGTGGGTATTTCTAATGGGCCACTCAAAGAGTACAAAAACTTTTGGAAAAAACCGTTTATATTAACATACAAAATTAAAATTAATCATATTTTCCCCAAGACATGAAACTATAGGCTGCTCTCGGGTGGACCTTGCGACGACACGACGGTCGGTGACTAACTTTCAGGATCAAGCTGCCCATGAGCTACGACCGTCGAGAACATATATCAAGCGCCAATTTTTGTGTGACCCGAGTGTAACTGCTACGATCAGAGATGCCACCAATATATCAATAAAAAGCCTGCAACACTACTAAAAAACCTGAAACTACCCTTACCCCCTTTCAAAAATGTGTTTTCTGGATGTTTCAGACCAAATCTAGCACTTTCAATTTGTCACATTTTTAAAAAAAACCCTGAATTCGGTTCAAACCTGAAAAGTGGCATCTCTGAACGATATTAAGATGATCCGCATCAGTTGACGCTAAAAAATATAGCAACAGTTGCAAGAGTAGAAAAATGCGCCACGATGGAACGTGTTTCCGACTGTCGGGAATTTACATGTAGCAGTCGACCTGTGTGAAGTTACGACGTTGTGTGCGCATCCGGATCATCTTATTTCATTATGTAGCCAATCAGCGTAAGGCAAAAATGGTCGACTAAACAAATGTGGCCATGGAAGATCGTAAATGCATGTACGCATACAACGTTCGTATATCGGCGTCCTTTTTTGGAAGATCAGGGGTGAACTAATCAAAATGCAAATTGAACTGTGTGACTGGTGTATGGGCATCCACTATTCAGTCTTTATATAGAGATCAGTGGTCCAATCACTTATACCAATAGATGAAAACTAACTGGGTCATTCCACCTAGTTGGAGAACAATGTGTGACATATGACCATAAGAAGAAAAGCATGAATGCCTTGCTAGCAGTTGCTCTACATAATATTTGTTGTTGGGTGTTTGACCACTGCAGAAAGTTTTAAATCATTTGAATGTATTTTGCCAAAAATATGAGCAAAACATGTCATTTCGGACGTAACATTTACACCGTGTCAATGTTAAGTCCAAATATGACATTTGTACCTTTTTTAAAATTTCTGTGAAACATTACCCAAAATCACTTTATGTTTTTCTTACTATACATGCAACACAATAAGAAAAGCTTTTGTTATGGTAATCAGGTATCAAATGGAGCAGAAATGATAGCTTGGTTGTGGACGTAACATTGACACAGTGTCAACCCCAAATGTCACACTTTCATTGAGTGATTTTGACACCATCCACACTTGAGGTATTGTTTCTGCTATATTTGAACCCTGACTATACCAAAACAAAAGCTTTTCTTGGTGCTTAGGTGTCCAGTTGTAAATATGCAATGTCAGTTTGGGTAATATTTGACATACGTGTAAAAAATTGCAAAAAAAGAATATTTGGATGTAACATTGACATGGTGTCAATGTTACGTCCGAATTAATACATTTTTGCTCATATTTTGTCAAAGTACATTCAAATGATTTCAAACTTTCTCAAGTATTGAAACACCCTAAGACAAATATGATGTTGAGCAATTGTTTAGAATGCATTGATACTTTTAATAATATAACCAAATATATGGATGTAACATGCACTGCTTCCCAACCCTGTGGAATGACCCAACTACGGAATGTCTTTGAATCAGTGCATTTGACCAGCTTGTGAATTGACTTGAGACCAGCTAGCTTTTGACGGACTTGTGATCCTTCCCAATTACTTCGCCTACCACACCGATCATACCTTGGCCAGTGTATTGATGCGAGACAGCATCCTCTTCATCTGACTCTCTTCCTCCTCCGTGAGGCTCAACTGCAGCGGCTCAAGATGCCCTCGCTGTGCACAAAGGACATCAAGTTATATCATTACACCACACAGCTGACAACTGGAAATTATTGTGAGTGCGGAAAGACGTGCCCTGCTTGGGAAAAGTGTGGGTGTTTCTGTGGCACGTGCATCTCACGTGAGAAGCAGCACACCAAGTATCAAAAACTTAAACAAGCAACCACTCTTTCATATAAGAATAAACTATGTGCTTGGCCAGTATTAAACAGGTGCATTTTATAACCATCTAGGGGCTTGGATGCTGATAGTTGCCCGAGCAGAAATGACTAGGGGCCTGCAGCCGATTTTACGAAAAAGTGCGTAGCTTGCGCCATGCGTAAGACTTACGCAACAAATTTGCTGCGCAATAAACTTACGATCGATTTCATGAAACTTGGCGTAGTTGCGCAAGGTTTTAAATAATTTAAACATCTTGGACGAGGATAAAAGCAGCATTTACGATGGCTGTTTGTGTGTGAATTTGTTCTTAAAGCGAAACAGTCATTGGATCACCTCAGCCCGCCATTTTGAAAATTATTTTGTCGGACTTTCTTCGAAATCGTTCGGCAACTCTAAAAATTATGTTACGGGTAAAATAGAATTCATTTACTTCAAACATAAAGTTGTGAGTGTCTTGTATCAACCTTGTTAATTTGTGCAATAACGGGCTCTATGACAGTGCCGATTTGCTGGTAAAATACGTCATGTTTAGTTGCTACGCCACAACTGACGCCACCTAAAATGATTGCGCAAGTTAGGCCTTAATCTATAGCTCTGACTTTCGTGAAATGTGTCATAAGTGAAATGTTGCGCAGCGTGAAATGTTGCGCAACTTACGCAATAAATTGTTGCATAAGGTTTCGTGAAATCAACAGAAGGCCGCTGATAATGGCCTGAGCTGAGCCAAAGGCGAGGGCCATTATCAGCAACCAGGCCCAGCCCAGTTTTAAATGTACTTGTTTAATACTAGCCAAGCACATATTCATTCACATTTAAAATTAGTTTTTGGTCAAAAAAGCCAAAACAAGTCAAAAATTCACAAGTTTCCAATGATTTTGTTCAACAATTTTTACTTCATTTGTGAAACACCCCTCTGTCCATGTCTATGATATGTGCCTCGCACGTGAAGTGCTAAAAAAATCTCCTTTTATGGAGATTGGTGCATGTGCGGCGCGTACTGCGTCATGTGGCGCAGAACTCAGCGGTGCACAAATTCAGTGTTTAAAACCGGTCAGTGTTTTATCAACAGTATAAAACCACCCATGTGACGGGCTCTCGACCAATACTAACTGATAAACTGTCTTGGTATTTATGAAAAATACTTTTATAAATATGAAATTGTATTGAATTAAATTTTAACGAAAAAATGAAGCAAAACATGAGAGACTTGAAAAGAACAACGGAAGCAATTTGGAGTAATATACTGTGATCCCATTTAACTAGGCAAGTTTCCAATGACCTGGATTTGTGGAACTTTGAAGATTTTGGTGAGTTTGATCTCAGGTTCCATGAGTCTGTCCCAGTCCAGGAGGTCAATACGACTGAAATCAGATCAGATGAAGAAATGGATTAAAAGCAAGATCCACAGATCTGAATAAGCCTGTTGCGATTGACCTATACCCTTCGGGATTCAAATTTGAAGAACATCTGGTACACTGACTTGCTCAGTATGCTTGGCACATTTTAACTTTGAATTCTCAAGACCAAAGACACTGTTGCTAATCACATGATTGGGGGCAAGCTCTTGCATAGTTACGTAAGAGACCCTCAGCATCAATACATTGTTCACAATGGGTGAGGCTGACACAAAGACACCAGACCATGCCGGAGCTGGCGGTTGCTAGCATAAGGCTTGCCCCGAATCATGTGATATAGTAACAGCCTCTTTGGTCGGGAGAATGCTAAGTTAAAACATGCAAAGCATTGGATTAAGACAGCGTTCCAGATTTTATTCAAATTTAACTCCCAAATGGCGTATTGATTTTGCAATCCATGACCAAGGCAGTGTTCTTTTTAATTATCTCTTTCTTATCCAGCCCTGACCAGTTGGTGCAAGTCAGACTTCACCTGACCCCCTTCATTGTCTCCTGTGCCGTCATGCACGAAAACTAAGCAAGTAAAACAGGCACCAAAAGAAGCAGGAAGAGTTACTCTAAAAGTACATCTTATCTATATTGCTACACACTAAAACAATGGGCAATTGTAAAAGTGTTTAGTTGTTTTTGACTTGCACTGAATAATGTCTATTTGAAATATAGTGTCTTCAGATAAATAATATGCAGGCCGATGCACGTTTTTAACATGTTGGTCTGGATTTGACTCATGAGGGCACACGCTACACACAGCTCATATCTTGACCGTGCATGCAGCAGTGCTTAGCGCATGCAGCTCACAGTACTGTACGGACGTGTACATGTATGTATGCGCTATGCAAGTACAGGCACAGACTTGGGCCAAGTGGAGTAATGTGGCCTCGTGGTTAAGGGCATTGGATTCGTGGTCTGCAGGTAAAGCTGCAGGTTGTGGGTTCGAGTCCAGCCGGGGTCATGGTGCGTGTGTCCTTGGGCAAGGCACTTTGTCACACATTTCTTCTCTCCACCCAGGAGTAAACGGGTACATGTGAGGGCAGAGATGGTTAGTGTGATTGATTTAGCTGCTTTGCGCCGAAATGGCTGCATCGAGCTGTACTCCCAAGGGAGCTGAGATGGTGTCAGGAATGTTTCATGGGACCAATGAGCAGTGGTAAGAATGATGTAGCGCCTTGAGCACCAGTCCTGGTGGATACGTGCGCTTTATATATACCCTCTATTCTTTTTATTATTAAGTCTAGGGGAGAAACAATAACAAAGGAATGCCTTTGACACAACTCGTTCGAATAGCTTGTGAGTTGACTGAGACTGGATAACATGTGATGTCCTTGTGATCCGTCGCAAACTACTGGGCTACACCAACAGCAATAACAACTATTATTTTGATTGGTGGAACTCACATCACGTCACATTCGTTATTGCTCCCATTCACGCCGCGGCTCAAAAAGTACTATCCGCCCATGGGGAATGGGAAATACTATTGAACAGTTAGGATCATTTTTGTTTCATGACGCGGTATCTGTCTGCAAATGCATGCTGGGTTCAAACATTTTCGTGAAGGGGTGGTTTGGAATAGAGAAATACATTTTCCTCCAGTTTTGTATTGAAATAAAAGTTCAAATATATCAAATGACAAGGATCTATATGTCAGTTATATAAAACAAATATTGAGTGGCTTTAAATTGTGAAATGGGAGGAATATTATCGCTCGGTAAAATCTGGACTTTTCCAGTTCACTCGGCTTCGCCTCGTGAAATGGAAAAGTCCAGATTTTACCTTGCGATAATATTCCTCCCATTCCACGCTGAGCCACTCAATATTTGTATACTGACCCATCCTTGTCAAAGTCCATCCAAGTAAACCATTCATTCGTATCGTCCCGCGACGTGAGCCCCAACGCCTCCAGCTCCGACTGGAACTGTTCCTTGGTGAGTTGTAGGTCAATGAGGGCGCTGTTTGCGTGGGCCATCTGGACGAAAACATGGCGGGTGCGGACGAGGACCTCAGACAAATTCAGCTGGAAATAAGGAAAGGAAAGAATTAAAATTAACTTTATAAAAATTAAAGTGTTTAAGGCAAGAATTTTAAGCTTTTTAATTTTGATAATTTTTTTAAGAGACAAAAATCAACCAAATAACTCGCCCGGTCTAAATCTCACAATGAGTCAAAATCTCTCACAGACCTTCAATGTTCACGAGTACATTTGCTCAAAATTCTTAAGAAGGGTGCATAAGAACTAACTTGTTGAACTTTCAGCTCAGTGAATATAATCCACTTTGAGAAAGGATAAGTCCAGTGACCTCGCTCGCTATTACGTAACACTTGGAGAGTAAATATACAATTACAAACATCAAACACTTTTGATCTCAGGCTGTGGTCTATGGTCATTAGGCCATATAAAAAAACATGTTTAGCCTCCTGCCTATTTGAAAAAAAAAAGAAGGATTCCCTTTTTTTTTTCTCCAAAAGGACCGGCCGGGCTATTTTTCAAGATAGCCGCCAGTTCTTTTTTTTTTAAATGGCCGACACTTGGACTCAGGAAATGACATACCAGATTTATATGGGCTAGATGCAACACACCAAAGGCCGAAATGATGTCACTGTTAAAAATTTATCCTTTTTTCGTTTAAAAAAAAAGAAAAAAAGAGGCAGCCTCCAAAAAGGAAGCGGGCAGGGATGCTAAACATGTTTGTTTGTTTTTATTTGGCCTTATTGGTCAATGTGACTGGCTGCCAAAGGTGCCTTGACATGCCTACGGCTCGACCATGTTGTAGCTGCATCCTTTGCATTTCAGCTTCACAGCTGCAAGAAAGGATGATTAGGCCAAAAAAGAAAGTCTCCCGTTTCCGGTATGCGCGCGCGTCACTGTAGCCAAGTTTTTTTTTTAATGTAAGATGATGTCTCAAAACCGCCGAACTCACTGATTTGACTGGAGTCCTGCTGCTGCACAATTTAAATGTATTTTTAGATGGGATTACGATCGAGTATAAGCTTTATGTGGCGTCTCTGGGCTCCCATAATTATATTTTGCACTAAATTTAGTCGGGCACCATTTGCGGACGGTGTTGTAATTTTGTAATTGTGTATCTGGAAGCCAGATGACGGAGCGATGGTTCTGTATCTGGAATGGTTCTGTAAACGCTTTTTAATTAGCTCAATATACTTTTCAAGCCTTATGGCCTTACTGAGGTCACCTCAAGCTGCACTCTGAAGGATATTTGAGAGTTTTAAGGGGATCGAAGCGTCATCTGCAACATAAGCCGACATATGAAGAGAAAAAAAAGTAGGGTAAAACCAAAAACCTGTGTTGCCGCACTTCTTTTGGGGCAAGCTCCATACCAGAAACCGGAGATTTGGGGTTTTTTTGGCCTTAGGCCAAAAAAAAAAATATTCGGTCTCTGGTCAGACCAAAGTTCCGGAATTGACGCGGCCATGCGGCTTTTTTTTTTTTTTGGCTTTTCTTTCTTTTTTCTTCAAGCTTGGATTGTACAGACAAGGTGGGTACTATTTTGCTTTTTTGGTGTCCTCATGTACATTGGTGTCCTCCATAATTTGCCCTGGTGCTTTCGATCATTTGCCTTGGTGCAATTTCCCATTCCTTGGTGCTCTTTGGTAAAAAAAAATTTGGAAAAAAAAAGATTGACGCGCATGATTAAAATCGCGCGCGCGCTGACCAGAGACCGACTTATTTTTTTTTTGGCCTTAGCCTCCCAAAGTATTTTTTAGTTATTTACAGAGCTCTGACCTACGACTCTGACCCACAGGTCTGCCCCCCCCCCCCCAGGTTCTACTTCATGAAAGGGAAAGGTAATATTTACCAGCATCTGTGGTCTGCCCAGGGCAGTGAATTTAACAGCTGCAAACCCATCACTAGATGTAGCACCTGGATAGGAATAACAATACAGTTTGTGGAAATATTAGCCACCGTTATGCATGATGCATGAATCAGCCCAGGGGCCAATTTCATGGCATGGTCAGACACAGAAACGGCTAACCATGGTCAATATTTGCTTAATAGCAATAACAGTAACAGCCAAAAGTGACATGCATGGTATTAAAACCGTGAGACTATAGTTTCTAAGCTGATTTATGCTTAGCTCCACAACACTTTCAATTGGCCCACCTCTAGCAATATGGGCCTCCATCAGGCCAATAATGAATCACAAGTCTTTGGCAGTTGCAACTATGTGGGTTAACGGTTTAGCCTACGAAACCCTCATCAGACCGACGTTTGAGTACTGTGCATCAATATGGGATCCTCATCACAACAACACCAAGGCATCTCTTGAGAAAATCCAACGCCGAGCTGCTCGCTTTGTTCAAAATGACTACAGCAGGAACTCAAGTGTAACAAACATATGCTGGCAAACCGCCGATGGGAACCTCTCGAAAGACGCCGCACTAAACTTCGCTTAATTTACATCTTTAAGGAAGTCCATAATATCACTCCATCAAATGTCAACTGTCGCCAGAGCATCATAAAATCCACCAGACTGCAAACCGGGCCTCACATCTTAGAAACCCCACCATTCAACAAAAACTGTTACCAGTACTCATTCTACCCCCGGACAACTCGTGGATGGAACATCCTCCCACCAGACGTTAGAGCTCAACCTGACATCAAATCATTCAAGGAGAAACTGGACAAATAAATATGGATGAGCTGGTCAAAAAAGCTCATTACAAAATTTAATCACCTCCGCCACACTGACCTATGCGTTATAACCACCATCTGGTGGTGCTTGCATATTCAGCAGAAGCAGAAACGGTTGTAAAAAAAATGTAGATGTATAGTGCTTGACATGGCCAAAGATGCCATGACATTACAGTTTTGCATTTGAGTCGTCTGCCTTTGCATAGATAGATTTCTGCAAACAAAATTTTAAAAAGTAATTTTACTGATGAACGTTAAATAAATTGAAATTCAAAATAGCATAAGTATTGTAACGAAAGCCCTAGAAGCAGTGTTGGGGCCCAGCTGGTTGAACACCAAGCACCTCTCTTCCCCCCCCCCCCCCTCTAAAAAGGCCACTTTTTAGAAAATGCGTGGAAAGGATGGGATTGGAGCACATGCCAGATAATTGGCGGTGAGCTAGGTTTTTGTTGTGTCAGTATACAGGGTGAGTCAAAAAAAGCGGAACCCAAACCTCAAAAAAAAATATGTAGCACCAAATATAATAATGACTGGAAAGCCAATTTCATAAACTACTTTTAAATGAAAAAGTTACTAAAGTTGCTCAATCCGGTCAAAGTTTATCACCATGTAAACACAATTACCCTAAAACCTCTTTAGTCCAAACATGCGATTTCAAGAATCGTCGTCACAATTGTCTTCAAACATCACCAGCAATAAAACCTCAGTTAAAATTAAAGATATTCAACAATTTCCTTTTGTAGGCCCATCTTTTAAAAAAAAAGTAGATTTTTGGTTAATAAAGATATTGTGTACTACAGTTGTTGAAGGTTGTTGAAACAAGTATTATGTGTCATTTTCTTCAAACAGTCAGAATACACAATTAATTGTTTTTTGGGTTTTTTTTGGACGAAACAGGCTTTAGTGTCATTGCGTTTAAATGGTGATATTCTTTGAACGGATTGAGCAATTTCGGTATTTTTTACATCTAAAGTAGTTTCTGGAATTGGCTTTCACGTCTTTATTATTTGTGGTGCTAAATATTTTTTTAAATATGAAATATATTTTGGGGGGTTTGGGTTCCCATTTTTTTTTACTCATCCTATATAAATACAGTGTTAGAATTTGTAATAAGTCAGTTTTTGCAGTAGAAGGTGTTCTGACAAGTGCAGTTGAGTGACTCCAGCTGCCAGAAAAAGTTTGCAACCGAAAAAAGTTGATGCAAAATCATATTAAAATTGGAGGATTCAGGACAGTAAGTTTTACTGAAACTAAGCTCAATTTGTAACGTCCTGTTTGTTTTGCGTTTGGCGACAATTTGGACAAGGACCTGAAGAAGGCCGCGCTACAGTATGTTCAAACTGTTGTTTTGTGCTTGTTTTCCTTTTTTCAAAAGTACAGATTATTTCTTAGTCGGAAGTTATGTTGACTACAAAAGAAAATGCAATCGGTTTTCCAGTAATTTGCCTGTAGAAAGGGTTCTGAATAAACAGATTGTGGTAACTGTATACTGTTCAAAGATATGCTGCTCAGGGGACTGTGTTTATCTTTCAGAGCATGCGATAGTATAGTGTAATGTCTGATCACCTTATTTATCTATTTGTTCATGATAAGACTATGTTTGTACATAACAGCGCAAGTACTGTTGAATAGTTTCCCTAAGGGTGCAACAGTGCAAAAAAATTCCCATAGCCACTAGTGCTAAATGCCCATACTTCCAAATTCTTTTAAAAATACTCAGAACTCTCACAGGTATTTAAGCTGCACAGAAAAATGATGATCGACATGTCATCTTTAAATTTCTTTTAATTTTTTGGTGGGTTGACCATTGACTTTTCAAGAAATTCTCGCCCAAAGAAGACGACCCCTATTTTCCCCAAAGCAGAACGGTAGCCATCTTGAAAAACGATCCCTCCACAACATGGCAAAATAGCGCCATTTTCGAGCCAAATTGTATCTAAACTGTTCAGAATTGGAAGCCCCGAGTCCGGGCCAGAGGTTCATTGCCATATCTCTTCAATACCCCAATGTTATGGCTCTCAGAACTCTAATATAGCATATTTTGAGGGTACATTTGTATAACTTTTATTCATGAGCTCGGCGGATGGGTTTAGGCCTATTTACAGGTGTGCACCCCTAATAGTTTTATACTTAACAGAGAATATATTAATATTTCTTCACAGTGCCACAGAGTAATCAATAAATTCTAATAATATTTTCTTCTATACTTGAACAAAATTGAACCATCGTTAAGTGCGGTGTTCTAAAATCCATCAAACAACTGAAAATCAACTGGTGTTGAATTTTAGATGATTCCTTTGTTAGGGCCACAGCTCAAGTGAATAAGTTTGTCAACGCTAAAACAAATAAATTCTCCCAAAACACAAAAGATATTTCCTTTTTAAAAGGAATGCTACTTCAGCAAATAACAGGGTATCTGGACAGGGAATACTAATATTTTCAAATGTGAACATCTGCCTCATCTACATAAATGCAATAAACAAAATTACATGTAGCATACTGCCTATTTATTGTTCCATATGTTCATGACTCCCAAAAGCATTACAAAAATATAATCAAATAAACATTTATTAAAGACAGACTGCTGATTCCCATCTTTAAAAATACACTGATGTTGATATAAATACAGGTACATTGTACCTCATTAATGATGTCTATGAAACTTTTTAAAATTGACTAAACCCTTTTTAAAAATTTTATTTTCCAGAGGCTTAGTTATTTTAATATATTTTATGTATTATTTATTTGTATCTTCAACAAACAGCAGAAGACTGCCAATTATAGGCTTAGATGTGATTGATTGAATAATGGTGCGGTAGAGTAGTTATTCCATTTGTTTAAAGGTGTACGATCATTTCATTTTCAGGAATTTGTCCAAATTAATATAATTTTAAAAAGCTAACCTGATGCAGTTTCAGCTCAGTGGATATTACACTTTTCAAGAAAATAGTGGAAAACCATGCACAATCTTTTGGTTAACATGGTTGTGTCTGTAGTAGCATTATTTATTTCCAAACAATTAGTCAATTGACTGATCATTGGAAATCACCTACATGTCTTGATTTCTTCTTAAATGACAGCAAGCCAGACGGAATAATCTGATTGATCTTTAATCCAAATAAGCTTTCTAACAATCCAGTTGCTAGATTACTTTTGAGATAAATGCAAATGATCCTATAATGCCCAAAAAATAAAAGTCTCCAGTTTCTGGCATGGGCTTGCCCCAAAAGTGGTGCGGCGACGCATCTTTTTGTCTCTTCAAATGTCAGCTGATGACTGCTAATGGTGCCAGACTAAATTCAGTGCAAAATATACTGGAGTCCAGAGAGGCCACATAAAGCTTATACTCGATCATAACCCCATCTAAAAACATGTTAAAATTGTGCAGCAGCAGGATTCCAGTCAAACCAGTGAGTTTGGCAGTTTTGGACGCGCATGGCTATGGCGACGTGTGCGCATACCAGACACCAGAGACTTTGGGGGGGGGGGGGGGGCCTAAACCAGTTTGTATGTCACCCCTGGATCAACTTTGTCTGCAAGAAAAAAAAGGCATTGGCTCCTTTTCAAGACACGATAGTGTCATGCCTGCACAGTTTGTGCACTCACAAATCTCTTCAATAAACTCAATGTGGCAGGCACATATGAAAAGCCTGATGTTTGGTCACGGAGGGGAGAAATACAAAGAGTACCAGCGTAATTATAGTGTAGTTTGAATAACCTGCAACTCAATATACGGAACCATTATACCCACGTTTATTGACTGGTGGTGCGGGTAATAGTGCATGTCTACAGCAAATACATGTACCTACTGAAATTTGTATCCTTGTGGAGACATTTCTTCGTTCTCATGTACTTGAGCTTTCGAGTTTGAAAGTACAGTTTCAAAATGCTCTTATTTTAACCACAATCAATTTCCTTGGCTGAAATTCGGACTTAATATCCCTTTTCTGAAACTCCACCATTTGCGAAAAATCAACATGCCTTGGAAATTCCTAATTTTTGAGTTAAATCCATATATCTACTTCGTGAAAACCTCATGGAGACGTATTCATCTATAAAAATTGCCCTGTGGAGACGTAAACAATCTTTTGTTCCCTATTGTGTGCATGTCTCCAGAGGGCACGGTGTGCAGATCACATGTACAGCCAGACGCTAGTAACACACTGTTTGTGGCTGAAATTATGCTGGTGTTTTAAAGCTGGTGTCGTAAGCTCTGCTGAAAACCTTGAAAGAGAAATGAAACTTAGAGGAGAGAGAAGAAATAAAAATCTGCACTCAGTTGCTCCTCGGCTTCCAGAATATTGTTTTAGTTTGTGTACAACCTTTTTTTTTGTAGGAACCAGATAAAACAGTTTGAAAATGACACACTCTGAAACTTGTATTGGAACGATATTTTTTAAAATCACATGCAAGTTACGTGTATGCTTCAAAATTAGAATTCAATAATTAATTTTTGCAAACTGCACAATATATTACACTTAATTGATTCCATTTCCGTTTGGATAAAATGTCTGGTTCACTAATCGCCTATCTTCTGAAAGTAAACGTATACGTGTGAAGCTGTGTACATAACAGTGCAAACACCTGTCATCAATGAACACGTGGATAAACGTATTAGCATTTAATGCTTTAGCATACTCAAAGAGACCTGACAGCCAGTTTCATATTTGGCATAACGTACGCAGTCATTTCGAGGGGAATAAGTCATGGCATACAAGTTAAAATGGACAGTTAATATTACCAATCTAGATCATTTTGGAGCCTGTCATTGCCCAACCTATCAAGATTGAATCGAGAAATTCTCACAGCTCTGTTTTTGAGGGTAATGAATTGCCTATTTACCCATGAGAGCAATTTCAAGTGTTGCTACCAATTCCAAACAGGTTGACAGTTGGTCCCATTAATGTGACGGTAAGGCCAAAAAAAAAAAAATTCGGTCTCTGGTCAGACCAAAGTTCCGGAATTGACGCGTCCACGCGGCTTTTTTTTTTTTTTCGCCTTTTTTTTTTTTCCCAAGCTTGGATTGTACAGACAAGGTAGGTACTATTTTGCTTTTTTGGTGTCCTCATGTACATTGGTGTCCTCCATAATTTGCCTTGGTGCTTTCGATCATTTGCCTTGGTGCAATTTCCCATTCCTTGGTGCTCTTTGGTAAAAAAAAAATTGAGGAGGTGCGGAAATAGATGGCGCTGTTGGAGCTACCGCGGAACATTTTGGAAAAAAAAAAGATCGACGCGCATGATTAAAATCGACGCGCGCGCTGACCAGAGACCGACTTTTTTGGGGGGGGGCCTAATACTGGACTACATCCCACATGTGGTCTGTGCACAGAAAGTCCGTTGCTCGGGGAGCCGAACAGCAATTTGAAATCGCAACTATTTTGTCACTTTATACTCACACAATGCCGTCTACGACTGCTTAATATCAACAAAACATGAAATTCTGCACCTTCAGAGGTCTAGTTATCTTGTAATTTCGAGTTGAATTCGGACGTCTTTCGCTGCCATTGTTCACGAAAGCCTCGTTTTGCATGACGTCATGGGTTGTGATAAATTGCGCCCTCACTAGCTTGCATCAAATTTTGATAATGTGCATTGGTACGGCTGTTGCCTGTCATTCAGTTTTGGTCAAAAGTGCGCCCGCATACATGGACTTTTAGAGGTCATGGGTGATAAGGGGTCATAGGTCAAATCACCCTCATCCACCACCTTGACCCTCGCAACTCACCAGCCACATCCACACAGTCCAGCAGGGTCTTCAGGTTGTCGTCGCATTTTTCCTCGTCTTCGTAGAAGTACGTCCGTGCGCTTTCCACGTCGGTCCTTCTGTCTGCAAACTCCCGGTAGGCTTTGAACTGCTTCAGGTGGGTTTCTGTAACAAATATTTGGAGGAAAAAAAAAGTTTTGGGGGCTGAAATTGTGAACATAAAATGGATCACGCTTTTTGATTTCAAATATTACTAATAAATTTTAAAAAGAAACATGCTTTTAATTTGTTACCAACATCAATTTATTTGTTTTTCTCAGAACAGACCTTAAATGCAATTCAGTATCTCTGAGGGTGTTCTTTATTTTAACCTAGTAAGGCCAAGTAAAAACCAGTTGATCATCCCCGCCCGCATCCATTTTTGAAGCCGCATCCTTTAAAAAAAAAAAAATTATTTATTTTTTTCTCACCTCAAAAAGCTAACTTTTTCTTGTATTTCGCTTTAATAAAATACATAGAACATGTTTAACATGAATATTTTGACTCTACTTACTATTAGGCCCCCCAAAAAAGTCTCCGGTTTCTGGTATGCGCGTGCGTCGCCGTAGCCATGCGCGTCGTCAAACTGAAAAAGTTTTTTTTTCAATGACAGATGATGTCTCAAAACCGCCAAACTCACTGGTTTGACTTACTTGGTACTTGGTTGGTTCTTCTCCTATAAGGACTTCCACAAGGGAGTATAACTAGGAGGCCAGAAACACCGGGGCAAACCCTTTCTCTTAGCGATAAGTGTTACTGCGTTCTTTTACGTGCGTTAGGCCCTATACAACACATGGGACCTCCAGCTTAACGTCCCATCTGAAGGACGAAGCTATAATGGTTAAGTGCCTTGCTTAAGGGCACAAGTGTCTGGGCCTGGGCTCCAACCCACGCCACTGTTGCCTCTGAAACACCAGAGCATGAGTCCAGTGTTCTTAACCGCTAGGCTAGGAATGGCCTAGCGGTTAAGACATATGATAATATTCTACCTTTAAAAGCATAAGGTTTATATTGGATACTTACGACTACAAATAAAACCATTTACTTCATAATTTACCTTCTTTTTCTGTTTCAGCATGTGATACACAAGACCTGGCAAGAAATGAAGAAAACATTGGAAATATTGAGAAGCAAATAAGCACCAAGTTGTGAAATTCTAAAAAAAAAAATGTTGATGTATTCGGTTGAGTCCAGAGTGAATAAGAATGCATCGAATTTTCACTGATATGCTAATGATTGTATGGTTGGATGGTCAGAGCAAGAATTATGAATAGGGAGTGCTTTGTGATGCTAGCGGAGAAACGCGTCACTTCACGCTTGCCAGCAGCAACGCAACACGAGTAATTTATTTAATTTATATGTTATAGTAAAGGTTAAAGTAATTTCAATCTCAAAATACGTTGTTTTAAGAACCTCCCATTATCATTGCTTAGCTAGCTTGAGAGCGGTGGTCGGTGCATACGTTTCCACTTTTTCAAAAAAAGGTTTGTGGTTTTTCGTATCTGGCGATCAACAGAAGCAATGGGTCGAATTTACAGTTTGTGATGTTGATATATATAATGTATCTTGATGTATATTGTGCAAAGTTATCAATACTAATGATGTGCATTGGAGAAGTTGAAGAAACAAGTGTAGGCTAATTAAAGAAGCCGGTTGCTACAGCTCGCACAATCCCAAATTAATGAGTATAGTGTGTTTTGTTTGTGTATGATGATTTAAATGATAAAGGAGAAAATGTTGCAAAAAATATGAACACATCAAGGCTGGCTAAAGATGATGTTGATGACAACAAAAGTTATTAAAGACTCCCAAACTGCCTAATCTACAGTTTCTGTAGGGGTGGAGTAGGTGTGGGTTAGGGGGATGTGGGTAGGGGTGGGGTAAGTGTGCGGGTAGGGATGGAGTAGGTGTGGATTAGGGGGATGTGGGTAGGGGTGGGGTAGGTGTGCGGGTAGGGGTGGAGTAGGTGTGGGTTAGGGGTGGTATAGGTGTAGGGGTGGAGTAGGTCTGGGGGTAACGATGGAGTAGGTGTGGGTTAGGGGGATGTGGGTAGGGGTGGGGTAAGTGTGCGGGTAGGGATGGAGTAGGTGTGGGTTAGGGGTGGTATAGGTGTAGGGGTGGAGTAGGTCTGGGGGTAGGGATGGAGTAGGTGTGGGTTAGGGGGATGTGGGTAGGGGTGGGGTAAGTGTGCGGGTAGGGATGGAGTAGGTGTGGGTTAGGGGGATGTGGGTAGGGATGTGGGTAGGGGTGGGGTAGGTGTGCGGGTAGGGGTGGAGTAGGTGTGGGTTAGGGGTGGTATAGGTGTAGGGGTGGAGTAGGTCTGGGGGTAGGGATGGAGTAGGTGTGGGTTAGGGGGATGTGGGTAGGGGTGGGGTAAGTGTGCGGGTAGGGATGGAGTAGGTGTGGGTTAAGGGGATGTGGGAAGGGGATGTGGGTAGGGGTGGGGTAGGTGTGCGGGTAGGGATGGAGTAGGTGTGGGTTAGGGGTGGTGTAGGTGTATGGGTGGAGTAGGTGTGGGGGTAGGGTGGGAAGCTGTGGTGAGGGAGAGGGGCTAGGTCGGGGGATTGGTATGGGAGTAGGGAGTTATCTTATTCCAGGGATGGTTAGGGGGCTGGGGTCTAGGGGGGCCTGGGGTGGGAGGGGGTATCCAAGTGGGGGAATTCTTACTCCATCTCTGCCTCCACGGCCTCACTGTGGGGCATATCCTCTTCCACGCTGTAATCCAGGATGGATCCCACGCCAAACTGAGCTAGCCTGTCAATGGTGGGCTTGATGGAGGCCTGGTCACGGCCGGCGACGAAGTGACCGTAGAACGTGGCGTCCATGGCGAGCTCAAACAGACGCTTGCCAAGAATCTTCCTGGAGAATTTCATGATCTATGGGGGGATACAGAGAACGGAACAAACAAACATAATGCGAGTCTGAAGTCCAACAGCTAATTTTTGGACCTTACAGACCCCTTGGTGTGTGCCAAAATCTAATAGTGGGTAAATATTCCTTCTTCCGTGAATTAAGGTCGAATAAAAAAAAAACATGTTTCTCGTCAGGGTTTTTGAAAAAAAAGGAGGAAGAGGGACTTTTTATTTTTTATTTTTTATTTTTTTTCAAAATGGCCGCCATTTTAAAATTTCCTGCAACCGTTGGTGTTTCCACTGTTCAAAGACACTTTTGAAATGAAAGACAAGTTGGACAAGAGAACTGAACATATTTACAGTGTCATTTAGAGTTGTATTGGTCTACAATGAACAGTTTTGAATTTGTGGACTTTTTCAGTGATTTTTTACTGCATTTTTCAAAAATAAAAATTAATAAAAAAATCCAGGCGGCCTCCAAAAAGGAAGCGGGTGGGGACGAGAAACATGGTTTTTTTTACTTCGCCTAATGCACACAGGAATTCCAAAAGTCACCATTGCCAAGCAGAATCATTATTCTGTTGATATGCTTGGATGGCTGCCAACCGATTGCATCATCAGCATTCAGCAGTTGCATTTTTTCGTAAAATACATCCTACGCACGTATTTTTTTTATAAGCATTCTGTTTATATCTCTATTATCACACAAAGTAAACATCCGCTTTCAACATATGACACACTTGAGCTGGTGTTTATCAGAATTAGAGCAATTTTGCCAAAACAAGGGTTCTAACTTTAAATGTGTTATCTTTTGTAACAAAAACAAGATTGATACCACTATTTACTCACTTGACAAATCTGTGACTGTGAGATAATGTAAAAAAAAATACGCAACTGAGATATGTAAGTAGTGAATGTGTTACAGTGACTGATTATCTTTACTTTTATACACCATCTGACCTAGCTGGAGTTACCCAGCCCTAAATTTTATCATTGGGTTGTCAACCCAATGATAAAATTTAGGGCTGGGTAACTCAATTTGGAAAGATTTCCGTATACGAAGTTCACTCAACACCCTGTGTACAAACCCTATGCGATTGGACTGAAAAATTCTAAGTGTTTTCTAAGAAAATGCTTGTATTTTCTCACTGCTCAAATTGACTTTGATGACATGAAATTGCTATCTGGGGGGCTTGTTAGTCAATACAGAGGAAAATTAGTAAATTTCGTATATGGAAATCTTTCCTTATTATTTTATAATTATCATAATTGGCATTGTGCACAGACTGTAATGCGCCTATCAAATGTTGCCCCCACCCCTCCCACCCCGCGCTGCCCCAGGTCCGATGTCGGGATTTGGTCACATTTTTCATTCCCCAGGGTGGGGTTTTGGGTCATTCAAATTACATTGTTAACGTTGGCGTACTAATGGAAAGGCAATCACTAGTGCGCCCCATGTATGTAAGTCAGGGCATGGTCGGGGATTGTCACTTAAATTGTGCCCGAGGGGTGGGGATTTTGTCACTTCAAAAGTGACAATCCCCACGTCTTGGGTGGGGCAGCCCGGGAGGGGAAGGGTGGGGGAAACAATTGATAGGCGCATAATTAGGGCATTCCTGTCTTTTGTGATGTCAGTTTTATGCCATTTTCTCACTACCTTACTCTTATTCTTAATCTTAATTTTACTCCTTTGTGTCCTTCACTCTTTATCATGTATGCCAAGTTTAAAGACATATTCAGTGCGTACCTCTTTATTGTGGGTCACCAAAAAATTCAACTGGCACAACTTGAAAACCAAGAAAGCCCGTGCGACCTCCACGGTGGTCTTGCTCCGGTACGCTTCCTTGCAGTCACCGAAGACGAGATCTAACCTCCCTAGTCCAGCCCTTATGTCACCGGATACACTGGCCGGTGGTGACTCCATCGTGTTCGCTGTCCCGTCAAGGCCAAGCACACTGGCGTGACTGGGGCTGTTGTTGTTGGTCACTTCTTGTGCGCGCTCTGCGGAATTTCCCGGTCCGTCGCCATTTTCAAGGGAGATTTTTGTTGCCGCTGATGTCGTTTTCAGGCGAGAACAACACACTTTCGATGGGTTAATTCGTTGGGAAGAACGACAACTGTACCTTGCGAATAATAAATTTCGATACACGAAGTGATTGGCCATCTTGACTACGTTCGCATCAACTTCTCAAATTCGTCTCTGTGATCATTTACGTAATCATGTGATACAGTATGCCGGATTTTCTCCAGGCCATACGCGGATACGACACATACAGTACGTGCGGCGCGTGCGGTTACAGTGAAGAAGCCATCGATAATATGTAGCGCGATTTTCTTGTTTACACAAGAAAGGCTCGTCTTGTTGACAATGACGATTAGAGACCTTCCATTCAATTTTAGGGAAGCCTTTAAAATACAATCATATATAAAGAATCTTTCAGCTATATTTGGCAAGTCATGTTTATGTTGTAATAATTTAAGATTTACTGATACAATATTCATTATCACATTCCATTGAATTGTCCCCCAAAAAAGAAGTCAAAGCAAATACATTCAAAATACTTCCCCCCATTTTTCATTGCGAACTGGAATGGTCTGGAGGTGTGTCTGAAACGTAACCATAAAAGGACATGTCTGGTATCCATATGAAGAAGTTGCGTAAATACATTTGACTTTGGCACCTGACTATTTTTTTTTTTTACGGTCTCTGAATAAGCGCCCTCTTGCGTCAAGTTAATTGCAGCGAGCTAAAAAACTACAAAACTGGGTCGGGCGGCGGGGTGGAAGGCTGGCTACGGGCATAATTAACTATAATGTGAAATGGTGTGCATGTAATTTTCTAAATAGAAAAGTTGAAGGACCGTCTTTTTCACTGGAATCTGTAGGTTTAAAAAAGTTTCCTATATGCAATTGCTTGGTATCACGGTACAGAATGACCTAGTGGTCCATAATGTGTTAATAACATTGTCTTTAAAGTTAGGCCTATATACCCTGCAGGTATCCTAAAAAAAAAAAAAAAAAAAAAAAAGGCCAAGATTCCTTAACCTGACATATTGGCGAATTTAAATGTTGTGTTAGACCCATTCTAGAATATACAAGTCAAGTCTGGCATACCTCAATAACAGTGAAGCAAAGTCATGAAATAGAACAAGTGCGGAGTCTTGAATATGTTAATTATGATGACGCCATCGACAGGTTTGATATCCCCACGCTAGAAATCAGACGCCAAACCCTTCTGTACAAATTTGGGGGGAAAAGCTCATGTCATCAGCAATATGTCGAGATATGCTGCCTCTAGATAAAATAAATTGTAAAGAATTGTGGTCGAGTAGTGGTCATGCGCTGGTTATCCCAAAAATGTCCCGCTCAAAGATTTAGCAAATCAGAGATCCCCTCACTCACAAGAATTTTAAAATAAGACTTTCTACCTCAAGCATCATTTTATGTTTTAGATGTTATTCAAGATTTCATTTAATGTATTTTATGATTTTAAACTCACCATTTCTTATTCACTTCCTAATCCTAATACCATCTCTCTTACTCACCCATTCGGCCCTCCAACCTTATTCCTAGCCCCGACATTTACCTAGCTCCCCCCCCCCCGACCCCCACGCATTTCCCTTATTATATTTTTAAGTTACATTTTCTGATGTTTTTACGTATTACACTAGTCTGATTATGGCAGTATTTACTTTGTAGATTTTGTTTTAACGTGTCTGCATTTTAATAACTAGAATTATTACCTCCGCCAAAGGAAGTTATGTTTTCATCGGATTTGGTTTGTTTGTTTGTTGGTTGGTTGGTTGGTTTGTCTAAACAAGATAACTCAAAAAGTTATGGACGCATTTGCATGAAAAAAAGGTGGTCCTTGGTATAAGTACAAATCGATTACATTTTTGAAGTGATCCGGATCTGGGTCTGGATCCAGGATTTTTTTTAGGATTCTCCACCATTTATGTGATTTCTTTTGGGTGTACTGACAATATGGCGGGGAATTATTTGGCCTAGGTGGAGGTTTGCGCTCTCGGAGTGCTTTCTCGGTTGTAACATTACCGTAATTCAGCCCCCTGGCTGCCATGTGTCATTCTAATGAAATAATAATAAACTATGAATAATCAAAATAATATGTATGACAACAACTGATGGCAAACATAAGCCAATTTGTATTTGCTAATTCAACGCTTCATTGATGGAATATTAATATCATACGCGCTGTTCTCAGTGGGGATTAACTTGATCCAACTAAACAGAAAAATAATGCCTCAGCAACAAAATGTATAAGGTTGAACTAATAAAACAATTTAAGAATTAACTAAGAATGGAATGACCAGAGTGAATGAATTACATCTCGATTTCATTTTATCATTGGCTGTACTTTTTTGGATTCAGGGATATTATGATCGGAATA
Source organism: Patiria miniata (assembly GCF_015706575.1). Taxonomy (NCBI): domain Eukaryota; kingdom Metazoa; phylum Echinodermata; class Asteroidea; order Valvatida; family Asterinidae; genus Patiria; species Patiria miniata. Next base: position 15,651,785 of record NW_024037061.1, read on the forward strand.
GGACAGACTTAAGTCCACGAAATATACCACCTTCATTATGAAACTAAAACTATGCACTTCATATTTCTTAATGATATGTATTCTGAAATTAATCTTATTAAAGCTATTCACCTCAAACTTCATTTTTGAATAACCATCAAATAAGGAAACAGTACTTTGAAGTACTGATGTTTCATTAAAATACAAACTGATGTTTCATTAAAAATTTCAATGTGCATCTTTTTTAAATTTCTTTGAAGTCACGTTTTTCGGAATGAAAAGACAAAACCCATTCTATAGCATCTCTGGATTTCCTTTGGAATGTTGTTTTTGTGCAGTTTCATTATTTAAAATTAATGTTATGGTCTTCACTGCGAAGTGATGGTCGTGTTTCAAAACCAACCTCGTCTCCAGGGGTTATTTTCTGAAAGAGCAGGCAATGGTAGGAGCGTACTACTCGACACCATGGAAACGAGGTTGGGTTTAGGACGAATCTTTGGTTATCTATCGCCCTCATGCGGCAAGCAAGATGACTCGGGCAAACTTTTCGCCCGCGATCGATCGCGAGTAGCGAGTAGGCCACGTGCTCGCCTAGGCCCAAATAAGGCTGTGTAATACTTAAACAATGGGCAAACAAGTAATTGCAAATGTGGATTTTTTTTTAATTCATAATCCCCTCAGTTGATTAACACCATGCATGTCATATTTAAAGATACCATCTCGACTAGTCTATTTCACTTTGGAAAAAAATTAACGCCAGGTGATTTCATGACCTGTACCAACACCGCTGTGCCCCTGGTGCAATTCCCGGCGGGGCCAGTTGCGTTTGAAAGTTTTCTACCAACATCTACAGCTGGGGGTTTCCTTCCTCGTCGTATACAAAGGGACCACCTCAACAGACTTTCGGGAGCATGGCTAGTCCGAAGTAGAGGACTCAATCCTGCATGCATGACATCGAATTGAAATGGCGCCATCTAGTGGTGGAATATGTCCATTCAAAACTTTTCAGAAGTTGCGGTTTGCGAGCGCCAACAAGGTTTTAGGAAGAATTTTTGTGTCCACGCATGAACGTTGAACTTGATTCCAATTAACCAATGAATTTCCCAAAATGGTTACATTTATATTTAAAAAGAAAAAGAAAACCAAAGCCATCTTTCAAAGTGGGAAGAAAAAACAAGGAAGAGATTGACAATAAAAAATCAGCTTTGATGATTGATTTTGTTTTTTATATATCAGGCATGGCAATAGATTTAATACATTTTCCAATAATTTAGATTGAAGGAATAATCAGAAAGTGTTTTACATTATGTACAAATATACACAAAATGTAGAGTACAGTGTATCATTTACAGTTCACAAAATATTTCTATACGTTACTCACCAACATATTTACTTGGTCAAATTTCTTTGAAGGAAAAGTTTAAAGATAAATTTTCTTGAACAGTGTAAATAGGGCTAGAATCCAAGCACTGGTCATGACATAAGACGTAAAAAATAAGATTATGAGAATTATGAACAATAACACATTGATACATTTGAAAGGGGGGGGGGGGTTGACAATGAATTTCAGTTAAAATATGCTGGAGTTTTACAAAGTAAATGTCCTTATGTAAACATATTTTTATTGACCTGTATCAAAGGCATTGCTCATGAATGATCACGATTGTTAATTTTCCTTTTCCTCGGATAAAGATTTTCTTCATATAGGGACTTAGAATTGAAGGCAAATACTGATCATTACTCTTAAGAAGAAACATGTAATGTATGTGACAGAGCCAGTTAACCGTGATATCTAATTAATAATTCAGAGAAATGATCCAAAACTCCAAGTCAGTAATCTACTTGACCATTACTAGATGATGGATATGCATGTCTAAGATTTCAAGAGAAAAAAACCCTCCAGGTTTAATCACTGCACTCAAAAAGTACAAACAACATTGTGTGATTGTTAATGTCTGTGATGCTGGAAGTGTTCTTTTAAGAAGACATCACTTTTCCCACATTTCCATAACAGTTTCATAATAATCTTTTATCTTCTAATACTCAACATGGAGGTTTTAGAAGCAGTGACAGAAAATTTTGGTAATGAGTCATCATCTTTCACAAGAAAACAATAGTTATGTTGTCCAACCTATAAGTTATATAGAATGTTACACCTGCTTTTGTTTGGTATTTATTTAAAATATTACAACATTTTGTAAATGCACATTGCACTAAATATATTGCCAATTAAGTACTGTATCATTGTTGGCTTCAGGACAGTGGGTTTTAGCAGAGGCGTAGCAAGGTTGTTTTTTATTGGGGGAGGGTTCATGAAAAGGGCACTCGCATATCCGTGCTGAAATGTAGACGGGGCGGGGGGGGGGGGGCTAAACTATCTTCAAATGAGGGCGCTGTTCAAACCGGATGATCATGCACACTATCGGACAATAGATGGCACTTTTCAGGGCGGCACAGTTGCCCAAAAAAAGGCACTCGTTAAAGGCTGTTTTAAAATAAGGGATTTTTTTTTCATAAAAAGGCACTTTAAAAAAATATTGCATTTGTTTAACAAAAGAAATCTACTCTTCAAATATTGGGGGGTAAACGCTGGTGAAAAAAGGGCTCTTGAATGGAAAAGGGCAGTCGCCCCCCCCCCCTCCTTATGCCTCTGTTAAGTTACAAACAGATCAAAGTTACTATCTTGAACTTGTCACTTTGAAAACAATTGTTTACATAATATTAATAATACTTCGCAACATTCATGTTGGTTTGGTAGTTAGGGTTTGGCACAAGTAAAAAAGTACCACTGGAAAACAAAGATACATGTATATTCACTTTTTAAATTTGGTTTTATGAGAATGGTCTTGGTACACAAACTACCACAGTTAAAGTAATAATAAATTGTGAGGCTACTCATCCTCACTCGCAGCTGAGAAGCTGAATTGCGTACGTAGGATGCGGCTATAACGTGGTCGAGCCGCAGGCATGTAAAGGCGCCTGTGGCAACCAGCCATATGACCCATGTATGACCACTGAGTACAGCCTGAGATCGAAAGTTTTTTATTTTTCCGAAGGGAGGAACACAGGAGGGCCAGGAGGGGGGGGGGGGGGGGGGGGGGGGGGGGGGGGGGGGGGGGGGGGGGGGGGGGGGGCAACCCCTAACCCCCACCCCCCCCCCCCCCCCCCCCCATCCCGGATCCACGCCTGTGTGCATACATGTACAATGCATTAAATTCTCCATTATCTACAGTAGGGGCACGTTATCCTACAAAATGAAATACCATGCGATGGTTAAATTTCAATATCACTTTGGGTGCTCTCTTCAATGAATTTTCCTTTACATATGGTTTTTATTTCCCTCTTTTCTTGGGGAGGGGAGCCCCAAGCCCCCTACTGTTGAAGGGGAGTTGGCGTAGCGGTACTTTCGTCACCTTCCACCACTGTGACCCGGGTTCGAATTCCGCCTGGGCCAATTTGTGGATTGGGTTTTCAGTCCCTGCCTGATTCCGTGGGTTTTCCCCAGAATATTCTCCTGGGCTTTTCCTCCCACCTCTAAAACTGTAACTTCTTCTAATTGTCTTCTCTCCACAGGTTTCTTCAGGCTTGCGAGCTACAGTGCCTAGAGCGCTTTTGAGGAATCCTTGGTTTCATTACCAGAAATGATTAATAATAATAATAATAATAATATTGTAGAAAACTATCGACATTGAATTATTGCCTGGATCGCCCAAATCAGGACATTTAATATCTCTTGGTTGATTTTTACTTTGTGACCAAGGCTTTAAGAAGTTTTTTTAAAAGATGATTACTTCCATTTCATTTGTCAATTTAAAGAATAAATAATGTTAAAAATGATCATTTAGTTCTATTAAATACTACCAGAGTCAATTAAAAAGCTTTTCTTTAAAAAGGCAAGATGTAAACAAAATAAGCAATGCTGCCTGCAGCTTGTAACGTAAAATCAACTGAGGGCGCTGTTTCATGGGTCATACTATTGTTGACTGTCCGAGCAGTGCTCTCCTTGCCTTTGCGTCCGGCTCCCAGTGTTGGTCAGTGATGACCTGCTGTGCAGGCTCCCGTTGTTTGAGTCTGTTCGAAAGCGGCTGTCTTGATTGGCTCTTGCCGGGATCTGAGCGGTATCGGAGTCGGCCCCCAGGCCTGGGCGCGAGCTCAAAATGCCGCCTCTCCAACCCGTCCTTGTCGGCTTCGCTGTTGCTCCGTCTCAGTAACGCGTCCGAGGCGAACACTTCCTCCTCGTCGCTTGAATCGTCCTGGAAATGATTGACGGCGTTTCCGTTGCTGGCCAACTTTCGGAGCCAGATAGTGTTGTGGTTTGTTTTGTCCTCCGAGGCGTTGGTGGCGGCTGTGGCGTTGTTGCTGCCGGGTACCGGCCTGCGGGGAACCGGTGAGGGTTTCAGGATGCTACTCATGCTACTTGTCTTACTGCCAGATAGATGAGCCCCTTGGAAGGCGCCCTGGAAAATACGAGCCCGACGCAGCGGAGCTGGAGACGCGAATTCTGCAAATAAAATTGACACACAAAAGTCTCAATTTTATTACATTCAAAAATCATGAGTGACTTTAACTCACATCTTCAAACGGATCAGTCGTTTCAGAGGAATGGCATTCAATGAGCTTTGGGTAGAATTACTGAGAGAAATATCAGATGAAAAGAAATGTTACAGACAGGATGTGAATTTAGTTAAAGTAACTGGGTCTCTCTTAAAATTTTGGGTCCACCTTTTTTACTGCCCAAACTACCTTCAAGTATCATTAAGAATGAAGTCATTCTTAATGATACTTGAATGGTACATAACAAAGCACCAGGGTAACAGGGACCCAAAAAATGTAACACTGTGAACCCTACATTTATAGAATGACTCACAGGGGCATAAATTTGGATGGGGGGGGGGGGGCATATATATCCCTCCTTTTGTTGATAAGGAGGGAGGGCCATTTGATTATCCCCCCCCCCCCACTTTCTTGTAGGGAAAAAAAATCAGATTTTGAGGTATGTTTGGAACGTTTCAACAACCAAAATGTATTAAAAAGCACTGAAAACAGAGGAAAAGTATGAAACTTTAAATGTGCCGTTTGGATGTTATGGCACGTTAGTATGTATGTACATCTGTATCATGAACAGCGCCCCTAGCGCCCTACCCACCCTCACCCCCCACCCCCCAAAAAACTTTTGGATGTCCATAGCCGGCTATTTTTGAATTTTGGTTCCCCCCCCCCCACTTTTTGACACGGATTATGCCACTGATAACTCAACCATCCCCAGCCAAAGTGATGAAAAGGCCAATCCCAGAAATGCAGCTGTACAGCTTAGGTCAAAAAAAAAAAGTCTCCGGTTTCTGGTATGCGCGCGCGTCGCCGTAGCCATGCGCGTCGGCAAAATAAAAAAGTTTTTTTTTTAATGAAAGATGATGTCCCAAAACCGCCAAACTCACTGGTTTGACTGGAATACTGCTGCTGCACAATTTTAACGTGTTTTTAGATTGGGTTATGCTCGAGAATAAGCTTTATGTGGCCTCTCTGGACTCCCATATATTTGCACTAAGTTTAGTCGGGCACCATTTGCAGTCATCAGCACACATTTGAAGCAAAAAAATCAGGTAAAAAAAAAAAAAAAGCCGCGTCGCCGCATCACTTTTTGGGCAAGCTCCATACCAGAAACCGGAGACTTTTTTTTTTGGCCTTAAGTTGACATTTCTGGAGTTCAATACGCATGTTTTGTAATAATGCCTTGACTTGAGTAATCAATTTTGATGGGGTAAACACTTGCAAAATGAATTACACAGTTTGCTGGCATAGCCGCGTTATCACTGGCCCGTAAATCAGACCTAATGTTCCATTTTTTCATTAGCTAGCGCTGTAAGACATGAAATGTGTCCATGCGGAACTTATGTCAATGACCGGTGATCCATTACTGAGACGCCTAACGCCTGAGACGTATTTTGTGATCAAAAGGCTGCCTTTTGATCACAAAATACAATGTTGTCTATAGATAGAATGTTTATTTCCGAAAATCAGTCAATTGGCTGATCGGCGGAAATCACCTACATTTCTTGATTTCTTCTAAACGACAGCAAGCCATTGCCAGACGGAATGATTTCATGGGATGTTTAGTACCAGACTGGGGCATCAATCGCTTTCAAAAGTGGGGGGAGGGGGGGACATACCTTGATCAGAACTGATGCGAGCGTCAAGCACGAAGCCCTTACGGTGTGGGGTTCGGGGACCGCTTAAGGGCCCCGAAAAAAAAAACATTTGGATTCTAGATTCTCTGTGGTATGATCTGAGGCAATTTCTGACCACTTTCCTCCACGCTTTAACCAATATTTTCTTAGCAAAAGATAAGAATTTTTGCTTTTAAGGGCCCCGAAAAAATTGATTCTAAAACCAGATGCTCTTTGGTGCAATCTGAGGCAATTTCTGACCACTCTATTGACCAATATTTTCTTAGCAAAAGAGACAAATTTAGATATCATTTTCGAGGTTGAAATCACTGGATAAGTTATTATATTCTCAGCTAAAGGCGTAGGGTTCAGGGCCCGCTAATAAGGGCCCTGGAAAATGTTGGATTCTAAATGCTGTGGTACAATCTGAGGCAATTTCTTACCACTTTAACCAATATTTTCTTAGCAAAAGATACATGTGATACATAGGGTCCTGTATGAGACACGAGTTCAAAAATCCGGGGAGGGGGGGAGGGGGGACATTTGATATTGTGTCCCCCATCCTTCAAAAAGGTGTGGGGGGGGAACATGTCCCCCTGTCTCTCCCCCCCCCCCCCCCCACCCCCAGGATTGATGCCCATGGTACAAGATGATCTTTAATCCAAGTAAGCCAGGTTTTAATAATAATTTGTTAAGTTACTTTAAAGATAATGCAAATGGGATATATGCCTTTAATGCCCAATGTCTGACCCTAAGTTCAACCTCCGTGATGCGGAGTTCTGGCCTCGATGTTGTCTTAAGACGCTAATTACCCAGAAACACTTAGCTGTCACATACCAGAAATGCTCCTGCCTTAAACAGCTGGCCTACACACAACCCAAGTCCTTTCAATCCAACCAATCAGGGGGGTGCGTGCCTCACAGCTGGGGGCCAGTGACAGACTGGTGTCCATATCACATATATATATATTTATATTTAGGCTCCTGCAATTAGCAGCTATGCCTAACTGTGAAGGTCGGCAGTTATGTGACCTTTCCTGTATTGGAGGTTGAAGGACTTTTATCAGTTTTATAAAATATGCTTGGTATACATGTAACAAACTATGACAGTTATGCCAATTAATCAGATTTACAAAGTAAGCTGCAATCAGGACAAATTTAACATCATTATGACCAAGCTAGGGCTGTCCCCAATATACCGAATATTCAAATATTCGATCTCCAACCGAATATTCAAATAGCATTTGCCAGGTGGAATATTCAAAATGATGCACGTGCACACACGACTGTGATGTTACTTTAATCATTTTTTTTATTGTCATATGCCACTACGTTATCTTTTTTGTCTGACACCTATTTATTGGTCCCATTCTTTCAGCTGGTTAAAGTCTCTTATAAAAGGGAATGTACAACATTTGCTTTTGCTGCAATTTTCAGATATGAATGTATTTGGAGACAGTTATAGCAAACATTTTTAAAATGACTTGCTTCACGTTTTGGGCTTGTAGATGCTGGAAAAACCAAGGAAACCTATACGTATCATGTTCTTGTAGTCTGGTTCCCTGACCCCACTTAAGATGAATCGGAGCAATTATAGACTTTGGGGAATTATAAGGTCAGAGAATCAGTCTAGAAGGCTTGTACCCCTTCACAAGTGTGTAATCAAATGTAAAGAAAATGCGGAATAACTAATTAGGAAAAGGTAGCAGTTTTTGAAAAAAGCCAGTTTTCTCCAACGCTGGTCAGCTGACCAGCGTTGGAAAAATACAATTTTTCTTGAAAGTGTCAGCACACCAGGGGGCCACGCTTTTACAGGATGCTTTAGACTGTCATTCCCTAACAATCCAGCAAGGTTTTTCGTGATTATTTGATCATTTCGTTTTGTGATGTTTGCAAATGTTGTATCTTCCCTTTAACAGTTATCTAGTACTGATGGCCCATTATAACCATCGCCGCATTTAAATTTGAACAGCACACTTTGTATGCAACTTTTGACCAGCGAGGAAGGCAGCTGCAGCTGGCGTGTGTAAAACTTGATCGGCGAGTTTCAAATATTTGAATATTCGGTCAAGCGTACTTTTGAATAATCGACGATTATTCGAAAGTGCGCTTGACCGAATAAAATTTGAATACTAAATTATTCGAACACCGACAGCCCTAGGCCAAGCAACAAAACCTCTCATTATTTTTCATGTCGGGGTTATTTGAAGTACATGTATAATGACCTTTGCACCTTTACTTTGACCTTGAATTTAACCTTGTGGATCAAGTGACCTTGAAACGGACTTGGATGAAAATTAAACCCCAAACATGTTTTCTACAAAATATCCAAAAATTGGGGGTATAATAATTTTGGTTTGGTTTCTAGCTCATCTCAAAGTTGGCACACGTGTTGCAAAATGTGATAACTGATATCCCTATGCAGTGTACTTTTAATTAGGGATTTTTTTTGTCCCTGCAGTGTCGGTACTAGTGGATTTAAATCAGGGATTTTTTTGTCCCTGAAATGTGTTCCGATATTCTTTATATCTTTTTAGTGGATCAGCACTGATCTTATGAGGTGCCAGGATTAGCAATGAAACTCACTAAAAGAAAAACAGTTAAGGTAATAGTTTCTGAAATTTAAAGACAAAGGGAATTAAAAGAAAGAAAAGTTGGTAACTTCCTAGGGGCCGTATCAGAAGTCCGACGCCTCATAAGTCCGAAATTTCGGACTTATGAGGCGTCAGACTTATGAGGCATAACATTTATTTATTCCGCCTCATAGGTCTGACGCCTAGGTCTGACGCCTCATAAGTCCGACGCCTCATTAGTCCGACGTCAGAAAAATGAGGCTTTTAATTTGTCTGACCTACGAGGCATCGGAGCTATGAGGCGACGGACTTATGAGGCGTCGCACTTATGAGACGTCGGACTTATGGACCTTTATTTGGTTGGGGATGCGATTTTGTCGGACTTATGAGGCGTCGGACCTATGAGGCGTCGGACTTATGAGCGGACCCCACTTCCTAGAAGTACAGATTAAAACCTTAAATCTTCACAACTCAAATAATTCCAAAAAAGGGGAAATAAAATTGGTCATAATAAGCACGTACATGTATACAAACAAACAACGGGGGGAGAAATTCAAAGAATCAAGAGAGACCTAATGAATCCATCTGCAAGATTAGTCCGGTAATTTCGACATTCATCGTATTGCAGCTAATCAATCATCAATCGTAAAACAGTCCATCTGGAACGGATCAGAAAAGCTTTCAAAAGTGTCAAATTAAGGTAACATTAGACTCCTGAACATTTTATGTCAGATTAACTACATGATTACAGGAAATTGACTCTGTCTTTTTCTAGTTTTTTTTTAATGAATGTTGTGGGCTCAGGAAGATGGATACATAAGCTATGTGGTGAAAGCTTGATGAACAGCAAAAGGCGATTGGAAAGAAAGATTCCACAGTACACGAATGGCCATTGACCTGGAGTAACATGTTTCAGAGATACACGTAACATGTAATACCTGCTAAATGTGCAAACTTTGGAGTTTTCCGCACAGTGGCATAACTTTAGGCCTTTTCACACAACAGCCTCTCAACCCGGGAACTCAACCCTGAATAAACCCAGGGCGGCCCTGGGTTGAGTTTTTTTAGTTTTCAACCCCATGTTCAATCCTCAACGTTTCACACTTATTTTGTGCAAACCAAGCTAATTTTTCGCTCGGTTACTACTGTTTTGAACCTTGGCGAGATCTTCAACCCCGGTTAAAAATCTCAAACCTGGTCTGAAGCAGGGTTGAGTTCAACCTGGGGTGAAATCAATCTCAGGGTTGATGCAGGGTTGGCGCAGGGTTGAACATTTTCAAGTGTGAAATGCCGCAGGTTTTCAACCCCGCATCAACCCCGAGATTTGTCTAGTATGGCAGCATTGGGGGGGGGGGGGAGGGAGGGGTCTGGTGGGCAGGTCACAACTGGAGGCCTGTGCCTTGCAACCCCCCCCCCCCCCCCCCTAGACTTTTGGGGGAGACAAAATTGAGCTTTTAATTGTTACAAAAAAAACCATTCAGTCCCCCTCTAGAGAAAAATGGACTTGGGTCCATATTGGATCCAATGGAACGCGCCATGGACAGATAGTAATTGGAGAATGAGACACATTGAACAGCACAATGCATACATGCACTGTCCCATCATGGAGGAATACAAATTGTCCCATGCAAATCAGGACGCAATCTTTCAGTTCACAGAATGTGCTTCGTAACAAGATTTGATGGAGCGCATCCTTTGCTGTTGTTTGGACAAATATTTGCCAACGGTCGCCCAATATCCGACCAGAATTTCCAATCTCTATGGCAATCCACCGTCTCTTCCATCGTGCATGTCTATAGAATGTTGAAATGCCAATGCCCGGCACTGAATCCTAATTCTGCCTTTGCAATTAAATAGTTATCACAATATATTTGCCAGTGTCTTTGAACCAATACAGCTGACAGTTGACCAGAGGGACGAAAATATTTTGCATAATTGATAGCAGCTGGCAGCAGGTGCTTTCGATGTGGAAAAATCACCATCCCCAACCTTGACCAATTCAAACATAATTAAATCACAGGATTTCAGACAAACCCAGGTGAAAAAGTAGAACGGTTGGATCAAAATCCCCCCCCCCCCAAAAAAAAGGGACAAAAGTAGGACTTTTAGAGGACAAAATCAGGATGTAGGACTCTGCGAGCTCTCAGGAATAATTTTTGTTGATACTCAACCATGTCCACAGCATCATAAGCCTCATTTGGCTATTCTGTATTCAAAACACTTGTGCTCCACCCTCAACTCAGCTCTTCGAAGAACAGTTGCATTGCTGCGCCCAAGCCCTTCATTGTGTGATTTATATGACAGCGTGTAAGGCTATAGGTTCACACATTCCCGATTTTAAGCCGAATCGCCACGAAGAGCAATTCTTGAGTAAATCGGGGATGGTTCTTGACTGCCTCGGGATGATTCTGTTTGCTCGGTGAAAGATCGTTAAAGATCGGGAAGCACCCCGACAAGCAGTTAAAAGTAAAATATAAACATCTACGCAACCATTCTTTAAAATTTGGGCATTCTGTGCTATTCTTGCGAGAACCATGCGATAGTGAATTTCGGGGGTCAAAATTTGGTCTCGGAAAAATTGAGCACGCTGAAGGCTAGTTGTGATCCAGCGGCACACTGGTTCACATTCTGCGGACGAGTAAAGAAACATCATTTGTGTATTGATGCCGTGTTTATTATGTACCACACACACACAACGTGTACGGTGCATTGAATAGACACGACTTGAAATAGTAAGTTTAAGGGTATTCTACAAACTGTCCGTTGCGTCCGATGTAAACAACAAGGTTTTTTTTCTTTTCTTGGGAACGGTAAGACATTGGGTCTGTTCCCTTTCACCCAGACCTTTGAAATAGGATAAGTAAACATTCCAAAACATGAAATTTTGGGGGATTTCAGGCCGTAATGTCCCTTTACATGGGCGTCGCCAAGATTTTTTTCCAGGGGGAGGGGGGGGGGGGCAAAGCACATTTTCCCCAAAAGTCCTTACCTTTTCCAACATATCTTCTCAATTTATCATTTTTCCGAGTGTGGGCAGGGGAACATTTGCCCTCCCCCCCCCCCCCCATCCCCATCAAATTAACAGCAATATGGCTTGCACCTCTTTTTCCTTTTGTTTTTTTTTGTTTTGATTCCCTTTTCGGCGTGTAATTGGCTTTAGGTCGTGCGACGCCCATGCCCCGTTCACCAGAAGAGAACACTGTTTTTCCTTTGCGTTTACTGTAACACAATTTAATGCCCAAAGCGTAAATTTGCTTCAGGGCCATACTGCACATTTTGTACACACATGTCGCCTTACAATAAATGATCCAATTACCGACTAAGTGAATGGAAGAAAAAAGGCTGTAATTGGGGACAGTCCCGCACAACAACTTAATTAGTCCATTCTGGGAATTGCTTTATGTAATTAAGGATACATGTATCGCGATGGAAGTAAAAAAGAATCTATTACAGGGTGGCGTGACAGTAACGACAGCAGGAACAGGCCATGCATATGACATGAATTATGTGCAGCAAGACTCTGATGAGGATACATAATTGACACTATATGCAACCGGGTAATAAATTTAACACACAAGCATGTACTAGCACGTTTGTTTATGGTTTAAATTAAGGATTTTCTATTGTTCCTCTTCCCTTTTCCTTTGTTTATACTCTAACTTTTTCACAACAGCTCTCATTGGTTTTGTACATGTTTTCTAACCAAGGAGTCCTCGATTTGGTTCCTGTCCTCAATAAGCCATTTGCGAGTTAAATTTGAATAAAATCTGGAACGCTGACTTAATACAATGCTTTGCACGTTTTAACCTAGCATTCTCCCGACCAAAGAGACTGTTACTATATCACGTGATTCGGGGCAAGCCTTATGCTAGCAACCCCCAGCTCCGGCATGGTCTGGTGTCTTTGTGCCATTCTCACCCATTGTGAACGATGTATTGGTGCTGAGCGTCTCTTACGTAACTATGCAAGAGCTTGCCCCGAATCTTGTGATTAGCAACAGTGTCTTTGGTCTGGAGAATTCAAAGTTAAAATGTGCCAAGCATTCTGAGCAAGTCATTGTACCAGACGTTTTTCAAATGTAAATCCCACGGGGTATAGGTTACTCGCAAATGGCTTATTCATCGATGATGTTGCACGTGTCACGCGTGTGTCCTCGATTTACACGATAAACCTATTCATACACTTTTGTTTTACTATACTCGAGGACAATGCTTTGTGTTTCCCTTTGTCCCTGTAATATAACACTCTTCCCTAGACTAAGCACACAAACTTACTACGGAGGACCGTTTCCAACAAACAGAGTTGTAACGAGTCACTGTTTTTTGTGACTCGAGTCGAGTCGAGTCATTTTAAAGAAGTGACTCGAGTCGAGTCGAGTCATTAGGTCAACAAGGTCGAGTCGAGTCGAGTCGAGTCACAGAGTGTGGTCGAGTCGAGTCGAGTCGAGTCAAGTATTTAGCTCGAGTCAATTCGAGTCACAAATATTTGAACACTAAATTACAATAAAAAGCAACAAACACAAGAGAGAAAGAATACAAGGCACCAGTCTATTACGGAAATCCAAAGACATAAAGTATGCTGTATGGTACCCAACCAACAGTTTCCATTGCTAGCTCACGTCACAGATAAGAAGATGTGAAACTTCGGTCTTATAACCGGTTTGGCTTCGGGTCTAGATTTTGTTGTTCGCTGATCGCTGACAACGTTAAAACCTAATTGCATTATACAAAACTGTTTCTGATTATTTAAAGGTGGGCCCGTCCGTATCCATTTTTTTGTGTGAAATCGGGACATGAATCTAGCCAGCGTTCCACCAAGAACTTCAAAATCGCCCGAAACCAATGATGAAACCACGGATTGAGAAATGCGTTTTAAGTCTGGTTCCGGGTTTAGCATTACATGCTATAGAACCACAAGGTGGGAGTCCGCGACACGGTGTATGTTTGTTGTTTCATTATGGAGGAAGGAAACAGACTGCCGCTGTATATAAACGTACATTATTCGCAAACATTAACGTGACGTGAACAAAAACTGGCAACGCGAACGGCGCAGCGTAAGTCATTGCAAATATTTTTCGCAAGTAAGTTTTGCTTTTATTTTGGGACTCGAGTCTTATTAGCCTTCCTCGAGTCGAGTCGAGTCATTCTGATGAGGGACTCGAGTCGAGTCGAGTCATTTGCTCGCAGTGACTCGAGTCGAGTCGAGTCATTTACCCGTCGGGACTCGAGTCGAGTCGAGTCGCCAAAAAATGTGACTCGAGTCGGACTCGAGTCGAGTCATTGACTCGAGTCATTACAACTCTGCCAACAAAAGACCCAACTCCCGAGGACTGAAGAGATCTGTTGTTCTCCCTTTGTGTTTCGGTCCTTGACGCTTATGTAGAACACGTACACACAATTGTGCATACATATATGTACATGACTACATGTGTACTACATGTACATATGAGCTTCTAAAACTAATACTTCACAATGAAGGTGTCTTTAATAAGGTTTTTTTTGCAATTCCATGCACTTGAAACAAATATAAGCAGCAGCCAAAAATCTATTCACGCTAACTCTGTCGACCAAACATGAAAGAATCCCAAACGTCTTTGGCATCCTTTGTTCTTCGTGATGTGATGTGAAGTCAGGATCGTTTTTTTCTAAAAAAATATATATTTTAGAAACAAGCAAGCCAACTTGTTATTTGCTGAAGTTGTATTTGTGATGAGCCCGAGTGTGAGTTTATGCAGGTACATGGACATGTAGTAGTCGAGTATGAGTGCAAAAGTACCCCCACAATGGTTATATTGGGTGCGTTTGAGTAGTTCAACTACTTTGTGCACAGAGTTCATTTTTTTTTTTACATCACAGGCAGAAGAGAAAAGGGGACTCGCACTACATTAGTACTGAGTATATAACACATATAACAAGCTTGCAGAAAAGCCAAAATATTATCGTTTTAACAGAAGACACTTTTTTTATGAACTGTTAAAAACCCCGCCCAAAAAGAGCCATTTCTTTTGTAACTGAACAAAAACAGAACAGCCCATGCAACAATTTCTAGAATTAATCAAAAATGGTCCACCCTTTCCCACAAATTAGGGAAAGTCCCTCGCAGAAACGGCGATCATCATCAATTCAAGGAACCACTTAAGTATTTTCAGTACGTCGCTCCCGCTAAATTGCATGGTACACAACTCCCAGTGAAATCCTGTCTCGTTAACGAGGGACAGGCCCTTCAAAACACCATGCTCGTTAATGCAGAGAAATGAGCGGCACTTCAAACAAATTGTTACTGCAAATAATGCATGGCACAAGATTTGGCCCCAATAATGCTGCTGGTTAATGACTCTTTCATGGAAAAAAACCCGGGTTGACAAGCTAGAAATGTATACAAAAAATATGCTATATGGAAAAAGGAAGGCCGGTAAAAGCCTTTCTGTAAAAATGGACAACAGTGACAATGCATGTTGCATGAAACTTTGACAGCTGTCACACAAGGCTGCAGACGGTTTAGTGGGGCAGATAGGGGAACTATTTGGGGGACATGTGCCTTTGATGATACAAGCAAGGCATTTGGCCCACAGTCAGAGTACGTCTTGAGAAAGATATTTGGCTATCGCAGTTTTGTCCTTTGCAAAAATATAGGTAGAATAACTAACAATTTTCAAAATTTTCAAAATGGCTGCCATTGCCTGTTATTCAACTCTTTCAAAGGACCATTCTGCAATGGCCTTATGAATAGCCAAACTATCTTTCTCATGACATACTCTGACTGTGTGCCAAATGCCATGCTTGTATCATCACAGGCACAATCCCATCACCTATCTGCCGTACTACAGTTTGGCATTTCAGTGGCACAGAATATTTTTTTAAGATTTCAAATTTTGAAAGTTTTCCCACTGGAAATATTTTCCACCTGACAACTTTGCGTTTGGAATTGGGGGGGGGGGGGGGGGCTAATCCCCGAAGACACTATATTAATTTGCATGTGGTCCATGTTTTCTCTGTACATTTTACGCATACAGCTGGTACATCTATAGTCGCTTTTATTTTTTTAAATTTTTTTGGGGGGGGGGGGTGGGGAGGTTTGAGCATGTCAAAATAATACATTTCTAAAAGTTGGTAGGGAATCTTCCCCAAAACCTCTGCCTGTGCTTTTTTTTTAGCGAACCAAAGCTGCATTAGTGGGGAGGTGCTACAAAAGCTTAGGGTGGGGGTGCGTTCTAGTGGGTATGCGTTCTATTAGGAGTCGGTAAGGGTTTGCAAAACTGCCACAATTTACCGTCAATTTCAAAATTTAGGGACTTAGCACCTTTATCCCCTGTAATGCTGTGTGCTGACTTTCTGCCCTGCTGGCCCCAGACTTGGCTACAGCATGGACTTTGTCTGCATGCTAGTCCCTTGGTCACTATACTCAGTTGAGTCCTATGAAAACAAAAATAATGGTATGATGTGAACCAGAGTTGTAACAAAGTCATCACAAGCCTGCAATCATTTTGTTCCCAGATCAAGTGAAAAGCTATTGCAATGATTATGATCGGTGGCAATGGTAGTGGGCGTGCCTTTACGGTTAGTATCAGTGTGTCATTACAGCAAGATACAAGCAAGGTGACCGTAAGGTCAGAGCCAAATTCTGCTAAATGCACATCAAAAATCTGTCAGATTTATCAAAAATCTGCCAAATTCCCCAGAATTATTCGAAATACACTATAAACACTTAAACTCACATGCAGATTGGTAGTATTGCCTTAATTAAGGTTCAAATTACATTATAAACAATCTATAGTCACATAAAAATGTTATGATATTGGTAAATTTCGGGCAAAACGCGGATCCGGCCACGACGAAGTCCGTTTCCCAGTAAACCTCAGCACCTAGACCAGCCAACCTGCCCCTTTATGCATGGGTTTGTTTGAAAGGATTGAAGCTTTTTTAAAACAAATGTACACTTTTTTTGTTCAAATTTGCTGTTTTTCTGTCAAATAACCATTTTTGCAGAAATCTGCCAGAAATCTGCCCAAAAAATTCATTCTGTCAAATTTTCTGTCAAACTCGTTTTTTTTTTACAAATTTTCTGTCAAAGTTAGCCGAAAATCAGCTAAAACGGTCACCCTGGATACAAGTGTGTACAGTGAGCTAGTAGCTTTACGGTGTAAACTGCAACTTTCGCGAGCGTCATAAACGCGAAACATGGTTTGTTTTCCCATGTTGCCTGGTTTTCATTTTGAAAATTCAGCACAAATGACATCCAAAACCTTTCTTTTTCATTGTCTGAGAAGTTACTTAGTTATTTGTAAAGTTGGTTACGTTTTCCAGATCCCATAATCTGGAACCGGTTCCTGACAACAACGGTCGGGTACTCGGTTCGGATGCACAGCCAGTTACGCAATGGTATTCATTTGTCAAATGTTGTTCTTCCCCCCTTATATGACCATACTTGTGATTGACTCCATTACAACAACCGAAACAGTACTTGTGTTAAACACACCCAAAACAAAAAACAAAAACAAAAAGGGCAAGTAACACCTCTTAGAACTAAATGCACTGGATCAGGAGTTTTAATGAGAGTCGTTCAAAACTAACAGAAACAATAAGACGGTTCATTATTCTAGCTGTGCATGCATACGCACATCAAGAAATGACGATTTTCCTATCCGGACAAACCGTTCGCGGTATTTTGTATGGCCCAACTTTTGTGCGAACGAAAGTTCCCACATTCTTTTAGAAAACATGAACAATTGCAGAGTGCAGATTCGGTTACCCCGTCCCCATAGAACCGCATTTATCCTGAAGAAAATATCATGGAATCTTGTTTGCACAGGTGCAGTTTGAATATAGATTTGGCTCATTTGTATTCACTTTTCTGTCTTCCAAGAAAATATCGAAGCCATTCAAGCCAATTAGGCAGCTTTTTATTTATCCAACGCCAGCCAAATATTCCTCCCTTTCAAAAAAAAAAATTATAACTCACTCATCCATCTCCAACATCTTAAACACTTTCCATCATAAAACCAGACACAGACATTAATGCAGAATTCCCTTGGGTGGTTTTGATGTCCCAGATAATCTGGATTATTTTACAGATGCCTCGGAAGCAAAGTTTACCCAGCTGACAAAAATATGCCAGCTGGACCAGCCCCCAGTGCACTGACATCTCTGCACTTTTATCAATGATCTGAAACGTGGACTCACGTTCAGCTTGATCTCGTATTTTGTGATCCAGATTCAAGTAAAAACTGCAGTGACGATGATTCAGACTCAGAGAGTCCAGACTTCAAAACTGACTAGTGTATGATTTCAAAATTTAAAATCTAACAGTAAACATGGACACAAAATACGTCAATGCCAGGTTACTCCCAACCAATAGAATAATCCATGATCACTGTATGCACACGAGGCCCCCATCAATGGTGAAAGCATTGCACCAACTATTGTACATGAAGCGGCCCCCTTGACTATCTGAACAATAGCTAGCGCGTTGCTTAAAGTCGGTTCATACTTCATGCGATTGCGGAGCGAAGCGAAGCGAAGCGAAGCGAAGCAAAGCGAATTGATGTCATGAAATGTTCGCTGCGAAATTTGCCGGAGTTGAAGTATGTTCAACTTTTACGAATTAGCAGCGCGAATATTTGCCATGACGTCACAAAGTCACGCTTGCTTTCGCTTTCGCGCCGAGTATGAACCGGGCAGGAGGCCTTTGTGATACAAGTGATAGCATTTAAGGGATTGTTCTATATTTGCTGAGAAGTTTGTGCAGAGACTTCTTTTGTTGTACTACTTATTAGCAAATGCTGGCATGCATTTGTGACTGGTTATACTGACATCGTCTTTGTGAAATACGGTAGAATAAGGCTAGTAGCAGGAAAAGCACTGGGCATGGGTTCTGGAACTAAATAAAGCATTAAGGAGGGTCTAGGCCTATTTGTACGGACAATTTGCATAATTTCTGCGCTTTATTCATTAATTTATTAATACTTTATACCAAGTACTGGTAGCACATGCAATGGGAACTACAATGTAGCAGTAAATCAAGCTGTTTATTTGAAGCAGATGCGTCCTGCAAAAAGCTGTAAATAAGTTATAAGCCCATGTCTGCAACACAGTAATAACCATATGCAGGAGTAGTATGAGACATTTTATCATAAAGCGCGTGGGGAGAGCAGGGAATGAAATAATAATGTTGAAAAGGTAATCAAATGTGATTGATTTTCCTCATGTGCCCAAGATTTTCAGAGATGCCTACAATTTTTTAACGGGGTTCCACAGAAATCTCAATATGATATTCACCGATTTTTCCATGACATTTCCAGGAAAACAAACTAGGTTTTCCATGACCAATTCCTACGCTGTTTTTGGCATTTTACAATACATTGGCCAGTAATCACAATCAGGCAAGGGACACCACTCCCTTTAAATATTCCAGTTAGACACAAGACCAGCACCAAATACACATCACAATGCAGCATTAGAGGGCCATGCAATGTTATACAAATAATGAATGTTTGTGAGTGCAATGGTAAGAATAATTTCATGACGTGACAGATGAAATGTTCCATTCCACGAGGCGAAGCCGAGTGCAATGGAAATTTCATCTGTCACCGAATGAAATTATTCTTTCCATTGCACGAACGTGAAACATTCATTATTTGTTTTATATAACACCTGAATAAATCCTTGTCATCTGATTGGTTGACTTTTAATAGCCAATTTATTCAGGTTCAAAACTGCTGAAAAGTTCGACAAATTCATCAAGTTTATATAAATGCAAACTGTTCAACAGGTTGAGAACAATCATATTCAATTTATCTCGATTTGAAACAGCGCCACCCCCAGCAGCAGTGACACCCTGCAATGGAAGTTCTATTCACCGTGCAACAGAACTTCCATCGCACTGTGTGCTGCGCGCCACGCGCGCCGTGCGTTGGTATGAATAATTCAATGACATGTGATCAACGATCCACCAATTAGATGACGGGGATTTATTCAGGTGTTGTATAAAACTGTTTATGCAATCCTTAAAAGTACACCTTTGTGTCCCATATCACCTATTTTCAATTTTTGTTTTGCCATTTGCAAGGGGTATTTTGGTGCCTTTTTGGTTTTTACAACGTACGCTAATGCAAATTTCCATATTCATGCTTAATTGTGATGTCATTCCGGACAGAAATTTCAACTTTACAGTTATTTCAGCACAAAAAAGTTGATAAAATTTTGGATATTTTGCTGTTGTGAATTTTCTTTTCTTTGGTGATTTGTTGTTGTGTCAGTACACTGCAGTAACCAATGAGCAAACTGTTCTTACAAATGTTGTCAATTAGCAATGTTTGGGGTTCACAATTTCAACAGAAAACCCCTAAACTGCACAGTGTCTTCCTGAAATGACATCACAGCAACAGTGCCCTCAGTTGTCCGGAAAAAGCATGGACAATCTTAAATGGTTTAAATCATATAAATCACAAAAAATCCTAATTAACTCCCTTTGACACCATCTGCACACCTAAACAACATTTATGAACAAATTTTGGAATATTCCTGAACATGCATGGGTCTCGTCATTCCTGTAAATTGAGCTATAAAAAGATCAATTACTATGATTGCCCAAATCCCCATAAAAAGCCCAAATGGACGCCAAACAATTGTTTGATTTGTTGTGGGAGCATTGATTCAAAATGCCGAGGTTCGGTAAAGTCAATATAAATGATTGCCAGGACAAAGCTGCTCAGCCAATGTGGCGCCATTACAAATGCCGGCTATGCGCGCCCACTACAAGTACAACCCTTGCTTTATGCTACGACAGAGCCTTTTCACATCAAATTGAATACGTGATGGCTGAGTACCGAGAACCACTTTTGTTTACGATGATGCGACATCTGGGACCTGGATGTTTGTACCCTTGGAGTGAGGACAGAATGGCATTAGCAGGGACAGCGGCTGTTAAACTGCAAATGTGCGATTTCTGTGTTACAGTGTTTGTGCATCTCAAGGGATTTCCTTGGTTAATAAGGAGGCTGGCGCGCTGTATGAAGTGGCCACATGATCTTGTGCAGCAATGGATCTAACCGAAACATTGTGTAGGATTGGGGAAAGGACAGGGCATAACTCTGAACCGTTAGGGGGGGGGGGGGAGAGACCCACGTGTTGCACAGAGAGGGGTAAAACTTTTTACATCTTGACGTTTTCTTCTGTATTCTGGGGCACCTTTCAGCAGATTTCATGTGTGACATTTTTGATTTGATGAAACTTTTAGCCCTTTATCGACTTTTTTTTCATTTGTTTTAAGTTCCACTAATTTTGTTTTAGATTTCATCATTGCCAAGAGAAATAAGCTTCAATGTATTTTCAAGAAAATAAATCAGGTTCATTTAATCTTTTTTGTGATGATTCAAAAAAAACGAAACGAAACAAAGTTTTGAAGTCATTTAGTACATGTAAGGCATTTTTTTCCCCTTCCTGAAGGCTAGCTTCTCAATAAAACTGACAAATGTGTTAGACCTTGAATACACGTAATAGCGCAAACGAAAGGACATGCCCAAATTCTTCAGGTATCTGGAGAAAATTTGAATCGAGTGAACTAAAACCCATATGTGACCCGCTCAAAAAAAAAAGGGTATTAATGGCGCTATGCATTATCGTATATGGCCCGCTCAAGGTTGAGAGGGTGAACATTTCGTCAAAATGTGATTTTCATTTTTCGTCATGAATGACATCTTATTACCTATTACCTTTATCACAGAAATGTAGATTTCGATGAATAAAGTGAAAAAAAACCCTATAACTGTGAGTGTATCGTGCCCACATCTACAACAGAACCAGCTATTTCAACACCTGGCTTCTCAGTTGTGTAATTCGAACTCCAAGGAAGTAATTAATATGCAAATACCTCATACCGTATCTCCAGAACGGGATTATATACCAAATGAAAGCTTACGTTGCGGGCTTTCCAACCATAACTCCATTTCACTTGTTTGCTACATAATACCCTCTTTTATAGTGCGGGTCACACATTACATCAAGCCAAATGTGCCTGCACTGTTGCCTGGTTGATAACATCATGGAATCATTATTGTTTCATGGTCAAGTATGATCGTCATTATCACTCAACTCACATGGGAGGCCATTTACACAGGAAAAAAAAGACATCCGTTTCACCACAGAGAAGGATCTTAAAAGGATAGTTCATGGTCAAATTAGTCACTAGGCAGTGATGAGAAAGGGGAAGTAGAAGCAGGAAAAACAAGCCAAAGACAACACGCCTTCATGAAGAGAACTATCAAGTCTAGCTTCACAAAGGTTCATATTAATATCAGGGGAAAAAAATAGGTTTCAATCTTTTCAAATAGATGTCAGCCAGTTTTACATGAGCATATTTTCAGTCCGTTTCATCATGGGCATCGCGAGGGGATGCGCAAGGGGGCCCCCCTTCCCCCGGAAAAGCACACACACCAAAAAAAAAAAAAAATCAGGGGAAAAAAATAGGTTTCAATCTTTTCAAATAGATGTCAGCCAGTTTTACATGAGCATATTTTCAGTCCGTTTCATCATGGGCATCGCGAGGGGATGCGCAAGGGGGCCCCCCTTCCCCCGGAAAAGCACACACACCAAAAAAAAAAAAAAAATCAGGGAAAAAAAAGGGGCAAAACAAAAAGTAAAAGAGGCGCAGAGTCATTTGGCTGTTAATTTAATGGGTTAGGGAGGGGCCAAAGGTCCCTTGCCACCTTCAAAAATGATAAATTGAGAATATGCTCGAAAAGTACAGGGATTTGAGGGGAAAATGTGCATTGCCCCCCCTCTAGAAAAAATCCTGGCGATGCCCATGCGTTTAATTTTTGTTGTGCTGTTAGGCAACAAATTAAGCAACTACATGTAACTAGTGAAACATCACAAAATGTAGTAAGTCAACGCAGCATCTAAGGCAAGAAACACTCTCCCTACACCCCCATGAATTCAGGATCTCCAAAAGTGTACAGTCTAACGAATGGTTAACAGAAGCAGCTGCATCTCTTAAAAAAATATTATGTTGCAATGTATTTCTACAACTTTTTAACACCAATTTATGTGGTTCTTTTCTGTTACATCTAGATACAAAATTAATTACAGTAGTGGAGCAAGAAGCATCGTAGTTATGACAGATCATGCGCTATATGTACATGTTGAGTAATAAAACATTATGATTGCTTTGAGGAATTGGGGGGCTGGGGCGTGTGGGGGAGACGTTGGTGGGGGGGGGGGCGTTAGGGGGAGGGAGGGTGAAAGTTGTAAATGATTGAAAACAATCTCTGGTATACCCCATACCTTATTAACTATTAACTTCACCTAACAGTAACATATTTTAGCAACAGTCACTTAAATATATAGCAGCAGTTTTGATTTTCCAAGCTATGTGTGAAATTTCAATAATTGCAGTCACCATATGTAAGCATTAAAGATATAAAGTTGAAGCTGCGACATGTCCTTGCCACAGATAACACCAACCAATGATTTGCCACCACTTTTTGCACAGGTTGCTGCATGCATGCCGTTTGCTTGTGAATGATTTTTCAGGCAATTTGCATGTCACCTTTTACTTTGGAAAAGCATGCAAATGGGTCATTCTTTAAATTTGGGGTCCACATTTTTGCCTGTCCTTGTGACATCTGACATCTATGATTTTATAATTCTGATGCACTCCTTAATGCAGTCGTCCTCCAAGAGTGACTATGAATAGCAAACTATACACTGTACCTACCAACAAATAAAATATTGTTGGAAGTCATTGTCAATGATCCTTGGATGGAAATTATCAAGTTCGGAGGTAACATGGACAGGAAAAATGTCCCACTTTGGACCCTACATTTATAGAATGACAATAGGATGGAACTCTGGGGAAAGCAAAAGTCCAGATGATAAGACTACAAGCAATGCAGGAAATTTTCCCAAGCTAAATGACCCGTAAGATTAAAAACGATACTGCTTTGATTAAACATGTGCTTTCTTATGGAAACCAGGTGGAGATGATGTCCTTTTGTCTCCACCTGGCTTCCTTAAGACAGTACATCAGGGTTCGACCTAAACTTTTTGGTTCACTAGCCAGCCGGGCTACTGAAACAGCCTCTTAACTAGCCCGCGGGCCTTTTCACTGGCCCACATTTTTTTTCTTATCTCAAAAATACAAAATGGCATATTTTCTGGCTCAAAATTTTGTCAGTGTTTTTGATTAACAGATCTAATAATTTAACCCTTCAAAACAGTTGATAAAATTAGACACAAATTGATGGGTTTTCTTTCTGAATTCAATGATTTTATTTCTTCCTGTACGTTCATCTTTGCCGTATCCCAATAATTTTTCACTCGCCACCCGGACTAGTTAAGGAACAGTTTGACTAGCCCGCCGCTGTTTTGACTACGTGTAGCATTTGGCTAGCTACCGCTAATTTTGAACCCTGCAGTACATGTATTTTTGAACCCTGCAGTACATGTATTTCAAATAAAAGTGTGACAAAAGCACATCTCAGGTCTATTGTACATAAAAAAAGCTACATTTCCAATGATATTGCTCTTTTACAATGACATTTAAGCTCGACAATTGGAGAGGATTAATTCATTCCAGCTATGTATGCACTGCTATCTCTCTAGAAGCGATGAAACTGAAGTTATGTACAGTGTACCGATGTTGTTGTCTAATCACTTAAGTTTGAGTCTTGAGTCAGAGTTTTGAGTCACTTGGGTCAATTAAGTCCGAGTCCATGTCTCCAGTCATGTGGGTCAAGTCCGAGTCACAAGTCATCTGATTCAAATTCGAGTCCAAATCACATTGGTATGAAGTGGATGTACTGGTATACGATGGACATGGCCACATATGCAATAATAGTGATGCATTGTAGCGGGAAATACACGGTATGAGCTCAAACACCATTAGTGGCGCGGTACAGTTTGTGTGCTTAAAGGGCCGTGAAATGTAATTGCTTTTAATGCAATCCTTGAAAAGACACGTTTGTGGCCCAATAAGCCCTATTTTTAATTTTAATTTTACCATTTTCAAGGTTATTTGGGTAATTCCAATTTCCATATTCATGAGCAACAGTGTGATGTCTTTTCAGGCCGAAGCCTCCATATTACAGGTATTTCAGCACCAAAAGTTGCCAGAGTTTTGGATATTTCGCTGGCATTTATAAATCTTCTTTTCTTTGGTGATTCATTGTTGTGTCAGTACATGGCAGTAAGCCAATGAGCAATTTTTTCTCACAAAAGTTTTCAATGAGCAAATTTTGGGTTTAAAATGTGAACAGAAACCCCTAAAGTGAACAGTGTCTTCCTGAAATGACATCACAGCAACAGTGCCCTCAGTTGTCCGAAAAAGCATGGACAATTTTAAATGTTTAATACAAGTGCACTTTTCAATAACACTAACCAAAAAGGGATGTCAAACAGTTTTCATACATTTAATAAGAGCAGAAAGTTGCATAAAATATGTTCCTTAGAAAGATTCACTTCATGAACCCTTTAACCTTCGAAGTAACGTTTAACCTTCTTAAGCGCTGCTTAAACATTACTTCGGAAAATGTAAACAATAATGTTTTTAAAAAGGTTTTTTTTTTTGGTAACAAAAATATGTGACTCGCGAGTCATGAGTCACTGTGTCAAGTCCGAGTCATGATGGTCGAGTCTGAGTCCAAGATGCCGATGCGACTCAAGTCGAGTCCGAGTCATGGAAATAGCGACTTGAGACGGACTCGGGTCCCACAACACTGCAACGTACATTGTACACTGCTAATTCTGGAGAATGAGGATGATCATTCATTATGCACGTACCTAACCTGTGATGAAAGCACTAGCTATAAACCTACATGTACACATACCACAGATGCAACTATCATTACTACACATATTTTTTGCAAGCCAAAGCCATGACCAGGACCATTCCATCTTACAGTACCGATACCTTTCAGGCCTCTCAAGAAGCGAGCATTCACTTACAGCATCATTTGCTAGCAGGAAATAGAGGACAAAGCTGACATGAGCGAGCAATTGGCAAAACAGTACGGACAAACTTACCTACTCAGCCTCAAGGCAATGGAGGAGCTGTCTATTGTTTTTCCAGAAAATAATGCAAATGAAACCAGCAAATAAAACAACAGAAACCAGCAAAGGGGGGGGGGACGTTACCTTTGAGTGGTTCTCCACCCTTTCAAATCTCCAAAATGTTGTTCGGGGTAAGATCTTTTGAAGTTTTTGCTCTTTAAACACGAGATAATAACTTTAAGGTCCAGAGTCCAACCAGATGAAGTCTTAAGTCATCACAAGGCAATCACAAGTCATTACCCAACCCTCTAGGCCCTTTTGGCTAGGAGCCATCCTCAATCCTGCAAAATCCTCAGATTGCCACCATGTAAAAATTGGATTCAGCCTCAATCCTCCAAACTCATCAGTTATTTCTTGATTTTGTTTCAGTGGAGGAGTGAATATTGCCTTCTCAATCCTCCAACAATCACTGTTATTGGGTTGAGGCAGTGCCGATGACATTCAGAAGCAGTGAGGATGATATCGAGCATAATGCAGGGCTCAATTAGGCCTAGACACACTGGTTAGCACTGTATCGATAGGCCTATTACTCGATTATTCCATATTTCATCTTAACAGTTTTGAAATAATGTGACAGAGCTGCTCAACTCTAATAATTGGCAAATTATGAGCAAAAAAATTGAATGATTTGGTCTGTTTGAGTGCAATTTGTTGGCTTTTGAGTAGAATTCCACCAGACTCATATTTATTTATCCCAAGACGGTAGACATTTTTTTTGGGCAAAGAATCTTCCTGAATATTCTAAACTTCACAAGTGCAGGGAGACATAAGACCTTTGTTCTGATTCTTTTTTTAAGGGGTATATGAAAGTCCCATGTTCAAGAAATATTGCCTGGGCTCTGCCTTAGTTGATCTTGGAACATCCTTCCAAACCTCCTGAGGAATTTTTTGAAGGATCTAAGAGGGTCAAGGTTAAATTTTCTTGCAAATTAATGTACCAGAACAAATGTTTCTGACAGTCTTCTTGACAGTAAACATCCATCAAGGCCAAGCTGCCTTGGCAGCTGCTTTGCCAACTTCATCAATGTAATCTCAAGGTATCTCATAAATTATGTCACTCTGCCTTAAAATGCCAATCCACCCTTGCGATTAACATTGCTTCATGTGTGATTTGTATTGATGATAATGTATGGATAGAAACACCAAACATTGCTTGGGCAAGCGCTAAGGTTCTGGGGTTTTTTTTCTCGTGCAAATTGTGAGGGAATTGGGAAGGCTGGGAAGGGATGTGTGGCTCAAGCAGTGAGCACTGTACTGGCACCACATTTTTTTTCCATAAACAGGTGAAAACACTATTATTTCACATATCGGTACGACAAAAATGTACATGCAGTTCACAATAATTAATTTTTTTATCAGTAACTCAATTCCAAAAAAAGCAGGGGAAGTGATAAGTATAATTTGAGATTATTTTCTTGAACTGAGCATGTACCGGTATTTTTCTGGCTGAATTAGAGCTCAGCATCATAAAAAAATTTCAATCTGTTTTTTTTTTTTTTTTTTACATCAATACATATATGTATTGCCAAAGCACTTTAAGAAGGTAAAAAAGTAAAGTCTGTCACGAGCCAGCGTTTATCTCCGGTTTCAGTAGCATGAAACGACTGAGAATTTTTCTATTCCCCCTGGATGGGATGATAGTCCATCGCAGGTTACTCCCCAGCTAATGCTGGTACCCATTTATACTCCTGGGTGGAGAGAGGCAAGTAGGGATGAAGTGCCTTGCCCAAGGACACAACATATGGCCAGCGGCTGGATTTGAACCCCTGACCCTCTGATCATGAGTCACAACCCTAACCACTAGTCCATACTATATGAAGGTAGTGGTTAAAAAAGCCGGCATTTCTTAAACTATTCAGTGCATTAAAACAAAGTTGAGAGAAAGTGGTAATAGCTTACCTCCATTGTATGCTGTTCCAGTGTCTAAAAAAGTAAGGAGGGAAATTTTTTTAATGTAAGTTCTTTTTATAAATGTATGTACTTATAAGCTTAAGCATTCAAGTCTGAGGGAAATTTTCATTTTGGAGGCTGAACATGCGAGCAAAAATGCAGTTCCTGGATTTTATAACTAGTACAAGTCACAGATTTTTGTACCTGAAAATTCACAAACGTAATTCGCAAAATATGTCAGTTCAAACCTTTTGAATTTACATTACCACGATGCAAATCTCATCTTATGAAAAACTGAAAACCCATTCTATATGTTTTGGTCATGAGTTACTGCCATTTGAAAACTAAATCATTCAGATTCAAATTGTTGCAAAAGCAGTTTGGTCAAGACACACAAAAAAAGACTCCAGTTTGACACATTTTGCTTAATTGAAGCTTACCTGAAATGAGGCCGCCTTTTGTATCGCAACAGAAGATCTTCTTGAAAGCCTTTCGGTACGACTTAGCCCTCCACGCGTAGATGATGGGATTCAGGGCCGAGTTGGTGTAACCGCTCCAGTAAGCGACAACGTTCAGAATGGTGGGGATTCGATGAAAGCCCAGGGAGAACCCCAAGCATGAGTACACAAAGTAAGGCGTCCAGCAAATGAAGAACGCGACGAAAACGATGAAGAGGGTGATGGTGATGCGTTTCTGCTGGTGGAAAATCTTGTCCTCCGTCATGTTGGTGTGGCTGCGAAGCCGCCGGCTGTATTTGCGAATCGTGTTGAAAATGACACTGTAGGCAATGATGAGACATGTCAGAGGGATGACAATGCCGACCAGAGGAACGTAAAATCCGATTAATTTCTCAGAGATTTTTTCTGGGTACTTGGGCCCGCACTGGGAGGTTCCAGGTTTGTAGACGTTCTCGGTGAGCCCAATCAATGGGCCGATGGCACAGGTGAGACCGATGAACCAGGCGAAGGCGACCATGCAGATAGCACGACGCAGGTTGACAAGGCGTCTCAACGGCAAGACGAGTGAGGAGAACTTGTGCAGGGCGATCGCCATCAGCCCATGGGTGGAGGCCACTAGGAACAAGGCCTCAAAGAAGGCGTTGGCATTGCAGAGCGCTGGGCCAAAAGTCCAGTCGCCCTGGATGACAGTCAGAAGCGAGAAGGGCATGCAGAGAACCGAGACTCCGAGGTCCGCGCAGGCCAGGTTGGTGATGAACAAGTTGGTCTTGCTCCGCATCCCTTTAAAGAAGACGATAGTCAGGATGATGAGGGAGTTGCCGATGATGCTGATCACCATGATGACTGACAGTATCACGGCTAAAACAATAACGATGGGCAGGTCCCAGTACGGTGGCTGTAGTCCTGGAGCCTCCTTGGTAGAATTAGTGGCATTGGCAGGGTCCCAATTTGTAAAATCTAAGATGTTAAAAGTACCAGTCGTGTCCATTGTGGAACTGCCCGACACTGCCATAATATAGACAGTTTCGGTGTCTACCTGACTCATAAGAAGTCAGACACTTTTCTCAGAAGGCGTTTTTCCCTCTAAGTTTAAGACACTGGAGGCAAGATCACTTTCAATCCATTTTCTAAAGAAAAGAAAAGGGCAAAATGAAAACAAAATGTTGTATTATTTATGTCTGTTTCAAGAACTGTAGCTACATTTGAAATGAATGCATGTTGATCATTTTGTAAATCTAGGATTCAAAATGTGGATTCAAAGAGTGTCCCCGTATCATTTGTACTTGATAATTTGCCATTCAAGTATCAATGAGAATGACTTCCAATGATTTCTGTAAAAATTTGTTGGTTACTTTGTTATTCATAATCCCTGTAGGAGGACAAATGCATTAAGGAGTGCATCAGAATTATAAAATCATAGATGTCAGATGTAACGGGGACAGGAAAAAGTGGACTCCAAATTTATAGAATGACCAACAAATTACGCATGCAGTACTGGTAGGTAGCCTTATGCTGAAAGTTAGACAAATTTATCAATTAATTATGAAAAAAAAGAAAAATTAAAAAATTGATGGCAGAAATGGACTTCAGTCTCATTACTTTAATGACAAATGAACGAAACGTGACTTCGTCGTCCAAATTCTGGCTCACTGATTCTAAAATATATCCATTGATAATCCTGTATCACTGCACTAGATGTAAGTGCACGTACCTGGTACCGGTACATACGTGTAATCTTAATGAGTCATGACTGCACGCATCATCCAGGTGATTTTCAGCAAACAGGTTGTCATGAAGAAAACCCATTATAGTCTCCCATAGCTACAGCACATTTACTGAGCCAGCTTCATGAGGGATGAATTGAAAGCTGGGAATTGTGGACATTTTACAATCAGGAAATCTTTCTCTCCCACGCCAGCTCATTATTATAATTGCTGGAACATGGTAGTGCAGGCAGATCAAGTGTATTCTTAAGTCTGACCCCCTACGATGTATATTTACACATATTTTGCATTAAGTTACATTAAAAGATTAATATCTACTAGCTAACCTCAGAATAGTTTTGTTGCTCGTTTTTTCTTTCTGTTTAACTCCTTACACTACTGCTGGGCAAGTAACTCAATTACTTTAGTACTCGCGAGTAGTTTATACTAGTTACTAGTTGTTCTGCTCGTGGTTTTTCATCTACTCGAGTACTCGCCCTACAGTGGCCGTTCTACGGGGGGGGCTAGGGGGGCTTTAGCCCCTACAAAATTTTGTCTAGCCCCCCAAAAAAAATTCCATAAAAAAAAAAATTAAGGCCCCCCCCCCCCCCACCTATTGATTTTCGGAGGCCTAAGTGTCTGGAGAAAATAACCGGTCTGCATTTCAGCACACCTACCTGAAAAAATGTCTGGATCCACCCTGCTAGCCTCCCCCCCAAAAAAATATGGGCTCTAGAACCGCGCCTGTCGCCCTAATGCGAGTAGAAGCAGCTACTCGCGAGTAGCAATTGCGGGTTTAGGGTTCACAGCTTAATACGTCCCCTGCAAACAGGGAATCACTCCCTCCACCTCTCTCTCCCTGGGATTACAATCGTCAAAAAAAATAACTCAAGTAAATGACCCAAAACGTCGCACAGTAAGGATATCTCAGTGCTGAAGAATGTGGCCCGACGTGCATGTTAGTTGCTAGTAGTTATTTTCCATCATGTGCAAGCCTAGTACTCAACTTCTCACGAGTAATTTCATTGCGAGTACCCCAGTAACATGCATCCACTTCTCGCCCAGGCCTGTACAAAGCTTCTCAATAAAAATATCTATTTCAACAAATCAACTTTCTAGAAATGTTTGCTGTTGTCTCAATAGCCTGGCAAACATACCCTGCAAGACCAAAGTGCAGTGGTTCCGCCATTTATTAAACCAAACTAAAAATACTCCTTCATCACTAAATTCTTTGAGCGAATGCCATTTGAGAAGCCTTTGGCATACAGGGCTCACTTTAGGAAGAAATTGAGCTTTTGATCCTTCGACCCCTTGATCGTCTAGCCATAATCCAACCAAAAAGGAAATCTGTCACAAACACATCCAAAGCATGTCACTTTCCATTGCCCAATGCCTCCATTTGTTATTTCCAAAGTTTCCCCCCAGAGGAGCAACAAGCAGTGTTCCATGTTATTACATTTTGCAGTCGCCATCTGTCTTCGTTAGGCATTAATATCCAGAAATTTATGAAGGTGGGGGAGGGATGGAAGGGTGGGTGGAAGCACTAATACTAAAATGAACCTCACTAAATTATTTGGGGGCTAATAATTTGTTCCAAAGACCGTGAGCGTCAGGTGTACGTTTCACATTTTGACGAATTTTCGTAACCTTTCCAAA
Source organism: Patiria miniata (assembly GCF_015706575.1). Lineage (NCBI taxonomy): Eukaryota > Metazoa > Echinodermata > Asteroidea > Valvatida > Asterinidae > Patiria > Patiria miniata. The sequence continues at coordinate 15,683,252 of NW_024037061.1, forward strand.
TTATGTATGTAACCATTGATGCCAAAATGACTTATGGGATCCTCTTTTACATGTACACGTTTTACTGCCTTCGCCTTCGCTCTCGTTGTTTTTTATGACATTTTAATCCTGGCCATATTCTTGAAAATGCCATGAAGCCATTTCTGACCGAATATGCCACAAATTGAGCCCCGAGGATAAATTTTTAATTATATAATCAGCTACAGTCGTTAAGCCCAGTTCATACTTCACACGAAAGCAATTTTGTGCAAAGTGCAATTCATGTCGTCACCAATGGTGGACGCACTTCGAACGTATTGTTAGCGTCACGATTTCGCTTCGCCTTCGTGTGAAGTATGAACCGGGCTTTAGAATGAGCATTCCGAGCCCTTCATTTTTAAACACCAGTCAGTTTGACATTTTAGGCCTAATAAATCGCCTGGCAGAGTGGCATGACACGCGCTTACGCCCTTACACGTGAACATGTAATCACCAAAAAGGTTCCAGCAAAAGGGCATGTATCCAGAAAACCGCCGCTATTTTAATGAAATTTACAATTTTCATCACCACAAATTGTTCCAAAAAAGTATGATTTATACGTGTGACAAATTTAAAATTCGTACAATTTATAATACGCGTGGGAGAACAATGGATTCATAATATGCGTAGGGGGACACTGGAGCCTTTCAATGCAATTTTCTTGAAGCGATTTGTCACGTCAGAATGCTCATATGCCCTTCTGCCAGGCACCCAACGAAATAGGGGCCTATTCAGGTGAAATGTTGACAATTTCAATTGACTTGGAATTTCAATTGATTTGTACTTTTTTTCAGGCAGTCAACTCCCTACTGTCTAAGTTTTACTAAGTACAAAGTACTAGGCCAAGCCTGCAATAGACCATCAATCACACTGCTTCCAATGCATGCTTTAGGCCTGCAGGCCTAAGCCCATACTCTATCAATATTTATAGTCAAACCAGGCCTGGCCTGCAGTACCAAGTCCCCCAAAACCCACCCAAAAGGCGGAAGATAATGTAAACCATTTGCAAACATTAAAATCGAAACTAGTAAATATTATGAAATAGCTTTTTGGCATGTGCTTGGTATGCTAGCTACATTCATGCAAATATGCATTTTTTTGGTGGGTTTTTTTCCATGACACAGCTGGCACTCAGATTTGCCCTGGTCCTGTGCCCGACTAAAGTTTCGACGCACGACGGATTCAGTGAGCAGCACTTTAAACGCTGCAAATCAACAGCATTTTTTCATGTTTTTTCCAGCTCCAATGGACACAAAACATAGAACAGGTCAGTGGAATGATGTCTTTGATAGATCAGTGACGGCCATTTTCTGAGCTGGCACCAGGCTTACTTCAGTCGCCCAGGTAACTCCGGACTCCTCCAACCAATAGGAAGATGCGCACGTGCCTCGTCTTTAAGAACGCGTGCGGCCTGCGCCTGTGTGGGGTGCCACACGAGAAATGGCTTCTAATTTAGTTCGGCGAACTGCAGTTCAAGTTACGAGCCCTTAGCTTGGTCCATTTCATGAAATTAAAATAAAGGCAAATGGTATTAATTACTAACAGATCAGATTCAGAAGGTGAAGTTATAGACGCATAGAATCCTCAGGAACAATAATTGATTGCAATTAGATACATAAAAAAATGTACGCAATAAATGTATGATTCAAGTCCATTGGGCAAGTCCCACAAGATACATACATGTACATACACACAAAAACTTCATAGAACCAACAAGGCGTGTTCAATTTTCTGCATCACTTATCTAAATTTTTCCTTCATTTCCTCTTGGCTTTTGGTCCGAGTCTACCAGTTAGTCTCCACATTTTTTTTTGGGGGGGGGGGGGATTCTGGAGCCATTCCTTTCATCCGAATCTACCCACCTCTGTAAACAATTCTTTTCCCAAAAGACCAAAACAATGTTGCTCAAGGCAGATTTCCAGTAAAGCCAGTATACAATTGCTCCTTTGGAATTTCTGGTTCACAAATCAAGGATCAATTGTGCCAATTTCTTCTCCTTGTACCGGAAATGTGACGTTCTTTTTCATGGAAAGAGGTTAATGACAGAACATTAAATCCTTGAACTACTTTTTTTGGGTATGTTTTACATCTTTGAACAGGATAGGATGTGGGAACTTGGAAACTGGTTACATGGACGGAAGCAAATGGGCAAAAGTGGCTTTTGTGTAGTAGTGTTGCTTTATTTACGGGTATATACGGTAGTACCAGGGAACCCTATTGAAGTACATACATGTAAAACACAGGTACCCGGTACCCGTAAAATTCAAATCCCAGAAGTTGTCTGAAGGGCTTTATGGCTCTACAGTGTCGCACATTAAAACGCACATAAACTTGAAATCTGTTTTGGTTTTCCGTGTAGCCTGGTTTTCGTTTTGAAAATTCCCCACAAATGGCATTCAAAACCTTTCTTTTTCATTGTCTGAGAAGTTACTAAGTGAAATTTTTAAAGATGCATGGTAACGGGTAGCTGATCTCATACTGAATCTGGAACCGGTTCCTGACATCCAGTTCCCGACATCAGCGGCTGAGTACTCGATTACTCAGTTACTCAGTTACTCAGGTACTCGGGTACCCGGTTCTGATGCATACTCCCATTCTTTTCTAATATTATTTTCTCGTATCATCATCATCATCATCATCAGTCTCCAAATTCAGCTATGGGACGTTGAGCCACCCACGCCAACCGATCAGTCGAGATGCATGAGCCACAGGGCAGGGGCCGCGTGGTCGTGACCAACCAGGATCAGGCTTGACTCCTGTAGATGCATCATCAATTTCAATTTTGAAATATTAGAAAAAAGGCCATCTGCAATTTCGATATCAGAGGGAACTTGATTTTTGGATGATATTACTTTAATAACGAAGCCTAGCTGCACGCTATTTTTTTGTGGTGTGTTTTCTTCATATTCAGAATAGGGCATTTCCATTTTAAAACTATATTTTTAATTGAACTGAATGGCATTTGATGCAAATACTGGTAAATTAAATCTCCATGACTGAAAAGTTACAAAAGAAACAGACAAACATCGCCACCATCATTTCACTATCAAGACTCGATTTGTTCCTCATATTAAAAACACAAAATCTGACCAAAAAAAATAATGTTTCAGACTCAAATTAGCAAAATCTCATTTGAGTGCCTGTGTGTAATATCTGGTTCTCAACCAGGTGAATAGCTTAAAAGCAAGCTCTGTAAAAAAAAAAAAAAATTACAATAACATTCATAACTTCTGAAAGCACTGGATCAATTGCAGTAATTCATTTTTGCATTTGAGTGGTAGAACATGCTCGTTTAATACAAGTTTCATTGAATCAAATTTAATTGCTCTTTATATGGGGAAAATCATTAATCCAGGTCACTTTCTTTTTGACTCACTCACCCTGTATTGAAAGAAATCCCGCTTTTGCCAGGAATAATAGAACATTACGTTCACAGGTACCGCTAGAGTCCACAATGTAGACACATAGAGATTGTCTTTTTCTCAAATGTACAAAATCAACACCTCTGCAAGCAGGCTTCACGCTGATGTGTTCCGCTTTCAATTCTCAATGCAAACCATTAAATTACCAAGGTTTTCCAAATGAACAATTGAAATTAACAAAAGGCAAAACAGCAAAACCAAATCCTATCATGAACACTTACCGAGATGCGAGTGCTGTGAATTGACCGGATGAATGAGACACCGAGATACGAGTGCTCTGAAATAACCGGTTGAATGAGACGGGAACAGAAAGTCCACACTTCAATCAAAAGCCCTCCACTTCACAATGACGGCCCACCTCTGCCAATACCCGGATACGAGTGCAGCGGACTTAACCAATTCACTGAATGAGACTATTACCAGTTCCGTCGGCCACAAAACAGAAACCACCTCTGGCAATAACCAGCATGACACAACTGGTGGATGCATACAGTGCAATGTACCACACTGATCATGGAGCTATAATGCACTGATCAACACAAAACTGTGCGCAATCTCTTGAGTACATCTGAACTCCAGTATATCGTCTGATCATGCGCGGAATCGAGTACCGAGTAAACCGTTACTCAGAATTCCGTAATTAAAATGTATACGCATGGTAAACCAATTAGCCGTGGCAGTAAAAAACAACTATCATCAATTTTCAAGTGGACACTAGTGCAATGATGTAAGTTGAGGGTTTCTCTTCACAACAAGAATCTGGCCAATGTGCAACGTGGGTGAGCGAGCTCGTGCAGTGAGGCATGAAAGTGAACAGGACTTTTACAACTTCTTAAGAGTACTTGAGATTAGACCAGGGATGAAAATAGAGGCCGAACAAACAGTCTTAGCTTGTGAAGGCAACCATAAATTAAGAGAGGAACTACCAGTACTAGTCTATAGTCACACACTGACACTGCTGATCTCTGTACTTTTCAACAAGGACCACAGAGTTGTTCAAGTACACGTATTATGTAAAACTTCCTTTGCATGTTTCCTCTTTCCTGATAAGACGTCAGGATTTTAGACGTAAATTACGGACCTGTCTGATATGATGTCAAGATGAAGTGATCTTCATGATGTCATGAGGTTATTTTATTTATTTGGCCATTAGGACACATGGATCATTGCCAGTACTGCTATTTTCTCATTAAAAAAAGTACATATGTACATGATTTGAATGTATCTCAATTGAACTGAACAATTTTAATATGTGCATAATGTAGCATTAATTCACAATGCAGTGGTGCTAGGCCAAATTTTTTTAAATTGTTTTTTGTTTTTTGGGGGGGGGGTCTTTTTTGGGGGGGGGTAAATTTGAAATGAAGATACACTGTATATCACTAATAAATCTTCAAGCACCTTATTTTAGTAAGTTATTTCAAAACATTCTTTTGTTTTCAGTAAATTTTTAATGATGTTCAAAATGCCTAAATTCAAAATTGTTCAACAAACTTGTTCTACAACCTTGTTCAAATTGTAGACCCAAATTGTGAATAATAATAAATGCTCTTTTTTCCCCTTCTTTTTTTTGAGGGGGGAGGTTACACTTTATGCTGCTGAATTTTTTTTTGTCTGCCATTAAAAAGAAAGAAAGAAAAGGAACATCAGTGATACACATTTATTTAAATATGTTTGTAATTAAAGTTCCTGGCTACATGGATACAAGATCATAATCTTAGATTCCAGAAATTTCCACATGTGTGTTTGCTAGATCCGGCTCGATTGAGTGGATTCTATTTTTGCTGTGTCCCCTCTAAGGCCAAAAAAAAAGTCTCCGGTTTCTGGTATGCGCGCGCGTCGCCGTAGCCATGCGCGTCGGCAAAATGAAAAAGGTTTTTTTTCAATAAAAGATGATGTCTCAAAACCGCCAAACCCACTGGTTTGACTGGAATCCTGCTGCTGCACAATTTTAACGTGTTTTTAGATGGGGGTATGATCGAGAATAAGCTTTATGTGGACTCTCTGGACTCCCGTACATTTTGCACTAAGTTTAGTCGGGCACCATTTGCAGTCATCAGCCGACATTTGAAGCAAAAAAGTCAGGTAAAAAAAAAAAAAAAGCCGCGTCGCCGCACCACTTTTTGGGCAAGCTCCATACCAGAAACCGGAGACTTTTTTTTTTGGCCTAACCTCATTAAGACACTATTCTCTTAAGTAGGCAGTTTGACAAGAAGGGATCCATTTCTTGGCACAGATTCTAAACATTCCAGATCCAAATCCTACCTTCCGGCCGGTCTACAAATACACACGTTTTAATGCTTTTCCAACGACGACAGGAGACATTTATCAGGAAAGTCCATAACTTGCTATCTCTGCAGGGTTCCACTTCACAGAACCGCATGACACACTACAAATAGGAATGTCCATTCATCTGCTCCAATATTTAACTGCCACTTCTGTTTGGACTGTTTGCCTTCCTCTTGAGTTTTGGGTTCAGTCAACTAGATAACAAGTTAATAATCCTGGCAGCTTGACTACTGTTACATGCTGATCTTTGACATTTGTTTGCTTTGAAAATCAAGGAATCAGATAGACTTACATTGACTTTTATTTACATAAGAAATATTAGGGCTCTCAGCACTTTATAAAAAAAGAAGTTCCCTGATTTTTTTTCTTCTGATATTTCCCCGAGAAATTTCCAAAATTCCACGAGAAATATTTTCACTTAAACAAAGTTGCTGCAAGTTCAAGAGCAACATGTAGCATTTAGCCAATTTCTGTTCCAAGAATCTCCATGCAATTGGGCTCATGAGCTCAGCAACACAAGTTTCTGCTGTAAACTGAGCCTCCATCTATTTCATGGAGACCGTACGGTACCATGTAAGTAAGCACCGCACAAAAAGATGCTTAACCCCAGAGGAAAAAAATTGCTTAAATCAGTGATGTAACAATAGAAATCCCCATGCACGCTCAACTGTTGGCACATCCACGCCATGAAAACTTGCTTAATTAAGCATCTAGGGCTGTGCATCGGAACCGGGTTCCCGACCGCTGATGTCAGGAACCGGTTCAGATTATGGGATCCTGCACCCCTAACCAACTTTTTCAAATTACTTAGTACATGTAACTTCTCGGACAATATAAACAAGTTTTGAATGCCACTTGTGGGAAATTTTCAAATTGAAAACTAGCAGGATACATGGGAAAACAAAAGTAGATTTCACGTTTATGTGCATTTTAACGCGCGAGTTGCAGTTTGCATCGTAAAGCTATAAAGTAAAGCTATAAAGCCCTTCAGACAAATTCTGGGATTTCAATTTTGTGGTTAGGTTTCTTTTACGAGTACCCATTTACCCGTGTTTTACTTCAATAGGCTCCAGTACTACCGGTACATGTATATACTGGTAAAATTATTAGGTTAACAGCGCTATGAAATTGGCCCTCGACTTTCAGTCAACTCTGCACGTGTTCAGCCATGGTGAACTCTAGACAGACATAATTACACAGTACATGTGCTGGTTACATGTTTTATTTGGTCTTCTTCTCAACCAGACCCATTTTGTCTGATTATATCAATCATCCTATTCCACATGACCAACTGTTTGTGGATGGACTCAATTAATAATCTGACCATGGATAGTTCATAACAACAGGGTCTGCACACTATCTGGGACCTGATGAATTTATGTCACGGTGTGCGTGTTTATGGTGTAAATCGAGGATGCACAGGTGCAATATCATCTGTGAATTGAGGACAGGGACCAAATCGAGGATGACCTCGATCAAAAAACGTGTACAAAACCAATGAGAGCTGCTGCAAAAAAGTTGGTATGAACAAAGGAAAAGGAACAATAGAAAATTCTCGATTTACACCATAAACAAAGGTGTGTGTATGTATGCGTTTGTTTATGGTGTAAATCGAGGACACACACATGCAACATCATCGATGAATTGAGGACAGGAGCCAAATCAAGGACTCCTCAGTTAGAAAACCTGTACAAAACCAATGAGAGCTGTATAAACGAGAAAAGTATACACAAAGGAAAAGGGAAGAGGAACAATAGAAAATCCTTGACTTGCACCATAAACAAACATGGGTGGACATGAGTTTTGTTTCTGCATTCAATGGGGGACGTTGAACAACTTAGGACAATAGGGTCCCCAAGTCCCGAGAGGTTCCCAATTTGGATTCGTGTACAAAACATATGGGAGGTCTTCCTAAAAAGTTAGTGCAAAACAAAAGGGGAACAATAGGGGGTCCCCGATTGCAGGCAAACACTGTACACTGCATGTACAATGCAGAATTGATGATTGAGTATGCTGATACAAGTGAATCTTTTTCTAAAGTCTCTATTTCTTCATTTCATCATCATCACTGTTATTCATAAAGCAATGATGACTTGATAAGCTTCACTCAATGTTTCTTCAATAATTGTATAAAGTTCAAAATTGATTTTGAAATCAAAGTATCAACTTACTCTGGAAATTTATCTATTAAGTTATGTTAATTAATGGGGACAGCAGAAAGTCCCCATAACTGTCCTAATTTGCTTAACAATAGAAAAACCTTCCCCATAGTTGATGTACCGGTAGGCCTGCACATTTTGACAACTTGTTGTTTTACACATGTTATTGGTCCAAGAATCTTGCATTTAAGCTCTAAAATGAGAGCACTGTGTCTCCTTCAGATTTATTCATGAATTTTGTATAAATTTCACGTCAAGCATTTTCGGTCCCCGCAAATACCTCGTACAGACGAGTGTATGTCCCCACAACTTTGTAACAGTTTTTGGAGCAACTTAAATTCATAACAACACAATTAGGCCTACATCATAAAGGCTGATTTATTGACATTTTTGATCAAAATCATGTGAGACATTTGCATTTTTACATACCGGTACTCCTTGCATACTGTGGCGGGCGTCCTTCTAAAATGCACCAACAGCAAAAATAATAGCTGCGTATAAAATATTCACGTACAGTAAAATGTGCATGCAGGTTAACCATTTAAGAATCCTATTTCAAGGGGTGTGCATTTACGGGTAGTACAGGAACCAGGTACCCTATTGAAAAAAAAATATGGGTACCCGCACTTAAAGAAACCCTTGAAGCCAACAATTCAAATCTGGAAAGTTGCTGTTCAGATTGTTCGGTGTGGCAATACAGATCGATAGGGTGTAGGCCTATACATGTACCACCATGTGGTGAAAACTGCAACTTTCGCAAGAACCTTAAAGCTTGAAATTGGTTTTGCTTTTCCATGTATCCTGTTTTTCAATTTGAAATTTTCCAACTGACTTTCAAAAAGTTTCTTTTTCATTGATTGAGAAGTTACTAAGTAATTTGCAAAGTTGGTTCCGGATATACTCAATTCCATAAGTTGGAAGCGGTTCCTGACATTAACGGTCGGGTACTCGGGTACAGCCCTATTTCAACACGAGCGATACTGCTAGACTTGAAAACTCCCCACTTGTTTAAAGGGAATATACATCATTTGCTTTTGCTGTAATTTTCAGAAATGGATGGAAATGGGGGGTTGGAAATATATAGCAAATATAGTTACACTGACTTTTTGAGGTTTTGGGTTCGAAAATGCTATAAAAACCAAGAAAAACAATCATTTTCCTGTAGTCTGGTTCCCTGACTCCATTTAAGAAGAAACGGAGCAGTTTACATACATTGGGGAATTGTAAGGTCAGGGAACCAGTCTAGCTGGCTAGTACCCGTTCATAGGTGTGTAATCGATTGCAAACAAGTGTGATGGTCAACTGGGGCCAGTATTTGAAAAAAAGCCAGTTTTTTCCAACGCTGGTCGGCCGATCAGCGTTGGAAATTGATACAAAAATACCACTTTTCTTGAAAATGACAGTATACCAGGTGCCATGATTTTACAGGATGCTTTACACTGTCATTCACTAACAGTCCAGCAAGGTATTTCAAAATGATTTGGTAGTTTTATTTTTTGATGTTTGCAAATGTTGTATTTTCCCTTTAAGTTTTTATTGATGCATCTGTAGACACAATTTTACAAGAGTATGCACGATGCTCAAACACGAAAACAATATGCGAAAGCGCACACATGCTCTGTCAAAAGTTTGATACATGCATACACCTGTTTTTTGTTTTGTTCACTTCTCTAAATAAAACTTTTATAGTGCACTCACAATCCAACCTTTAGCCAGGGACTGATCATGGAGTTACAGCTCCATGGGCTGATCAGCTGCTCAGGAGTAAACAAGCTAGACAGCCTTTGACAGGACGATCCCTTTTTCTGTTTAAAACAAAAAAAGTGATGCCCAAGAATAAAGTCCCCTATCCACTTTCACAAATCCATTTGTGACTTACCAGTAGGATGCAGGTCATTCTGTAAAGTCTCTCGAACCAGGAATGAAGAATGAGTTTAAGATCACTGTCAGTGGCTTTAGAAAATCAACCTGAAATACAATCTGTGCGCGGATTTTAAGAGTGTTCTAGTTAATATCCGAGGCAGATCGTTGGAGCCTGTTGTTTATCTAGAACCGCACCACGTAGGCCTACCGTACTTTGACTGTACGTGTTTGGGTAAAGGACGGCGCAATATAATTTGAGTGCAATAACTGTTAAAGCTAAAATGTACGCACTTAGATTTGTTGGCATGAAATACTGACATGGGCAAAAGCCCACTAGAGATTGGGGTTCGATGAAAAACTACTTTGTTTCTTTTTTGGGTGGGTGCAACATTTTGAAGAAGAAAAAAAGAATTTATATGGGTTGCAAAAACAGCCAGTAAACTGGTTCCGGAAACCCACATTTTGGATCCCGAATAATGAATGCCATCTTTGGATGGAATTTTCTCCCAAAAGTCATCAGTTAACCACCCCCTCCCCCCCCCCCCCAAAAAAAAAAAATTGACAGAAAATGAAAGATGATGAAATAAGCTTTAAGTTGATGTGTGTCTCAAACACCTTGGGGAGTTGTAAGTAGTTTTCATAATTTTTAAAAGTGGGTGTTATTATCACCGAGGTCTATGGCAGTTTATTTACTCGTCTGTAACCAAATGGAAGTTAGGCCATAGAGCTATGGTAGCAGACCAGTAAATAAACTTCCATAGACCCCAATGGTAAATGCTCCTACTTCAAAAATTCGGGAAAAATACTCACAACTCTCCAAGGTGTTCGAGACACACATCAAATTAAAGCTTATTTCATCATCTTTCATTTTCTTTTCAATTTTCGGGGGGTCAACTGATGACTTTTAGGAGAAATTACCATCTGAAGATGATCACCCCTGAAATCCTGAAGCCATCGCCATTTTGAAAAACGATGCCTACACTCCATTGCAAAATAGAGCACTTTTAGGGTCCAAATTACATCCAAATTACACAGAACTTCAAGCTCCCAGTCCTGTGCATGGCTTCCACCCATATTTTTTACAAACCCTCAAGTTCATGGCCCACAGCATGCTCAAATACTGAAGATTTTGAGGGCATGCAAATCGTGATTTGGCCGGCGTAGGCAATTTCGGACCGATTTACTGGTCTGCACCCCTATGGTTAGGCATACAACATTTGAGGGAAGCCTCATCCACACAAGATTAAGTGAATGTTGCTGAATTTAATGTATGTAGAAGCATAGAAGCAAAGACTTGTCAACAAACTTTTGAATGAGAACACAGCATACCGGTACTTGTATATTTACAGGTTTCTATGATAAAGGAATGTTTCACAACGGAAGAAAACATGTTTGGAGTCAATTAGCCAGCAGACTAGAGGTTTTGTTGGGAATGTGATATTAAAAAGACTTGGGATTTTTTCAGTCTATTTTGGGAATACAGTAAATACTGTTCAAGATCTTATATCAATGCTGATTTATATTGAAACTGCCTCGACTTTCAAGAACGTAACCTTATCTTTATTGCCTCAGGGTCCTGGAAACTGGCAAATCAAACACCCCCACACAGCTCATAAATGTGGGTAAAAGCATTCCCACTCTTGTTTATAGATCAATGGCCAGGCAGTTCAAGTACTGTAGGCTACATTACAAATTAACCCTAACGATCCCCAACCAGCTAAACTCCAACACAAGCGTCTGGGGGAGTCCAACTGTTTAGTGCACAGTTTAATAGCACAGGGTTAAACTTGCACACATCTACCGGTATCGAAAAGAAATGATTCCCCCCTTCTCATTAAAAAATTCCCCTCACGATCCTGACCCTAACTGGGTTCATGCCCTCGAGGCGAAAGCATTGTCCTGAGGTCTGAACAGACACGCTTTCACACCCTCTGAATTAAAGCCCTCATCCCAGCAACTACATGCACATGTATGCTACATTTACACGGCACCCAGCCACCCTGCCACATTCAATGGCCTCTATAAAAGGCGTTAAGTTCTTGCCCTGACGCACAGGCACATCTGACAGTAACACCTTCACAGTCTAGTAATTAAGGCCTTATTACCAGGTGGATGCTAGGCAATACATTAAGCATTAATTAATCAAAGATCCTTCGTCTGGTGACGAGCGGAAAACGTGACGCAAACATTTTCCTTGACTGGATTGCTTCTACTGACGTGCTTGTGGACAAGCGTCGTTAAAAGAATTGATGCAGCCATCACTATGTAAATTCGAGTCGGGCTTCGGATGCTCCTCGATTCTCTTGATAATCGATATGAAGTGTGAAAACCGAATTGAGACGTGGGATGATGCAGCTGCAAAAACAAATTCGTGATCTTTCTGACAAACATGCAAAATCTTGTGCTACAGTGTGTGTCACAAGTGACGTTATGACTGCAGCCCCTCGGTTGCTGACGGGTAACTCTACCACCCCCGAAGCATCTTTCTCATGATATTTAATTAAATTGTACTAGACAATCTTCTTTGTAGATTTCAAACGCAATCTTTCAAAGGAAACACAACTTTGCATTGTTCAGTTGCCTTTAATAAGGGAATAAATATGTGCTTGGCTACTTTTAAACACGTTTGTTCAAAACTGGCTTGACTAGAGGCTATGGACTTTGATTATCGGCGAAGCATAATCATAAATATTAATACCTTTCCGTCAAAAGTAAAAACGAGTCAAAAAATCACCTCATTTTTGTGAAAAAAACGTCTGGCCATGTCTTTGATGCTCCTGAAGTGCAAACAGGGACCAATTAAAATTTTGAGCCAGTTTCATATGAAAATTGTACTCCTACAAAATCTGGGCCCAATTTCATAGCACTGCTTAAAGGGAATATACAACATTTGCAAACATCGAAAAACAAAACTACCAAGTTTTTGCGAAATACCTTAATAGGATGTTGGTAAATGACAGTCTAAAGCATCCTGTAAAATTATGGCACCTGGTATACTGTCATTTTCAAGAAAAGTGGTATTTTTGTATCAATTTCCAACGCTGATCGGCCGATCAGTGTTGGAAACAACTGGCTTTTTTTCAAATACCGGCCCCAATTGACCATTGCACTTGTTTGCAATCGATTACAAACCTATGAACGGGTACGAGCCAGCTAGACTGGTTCCCTGACCTTACAATTCCCCAATGTATGTAAACTGCTCTGTTTCTTCTTATATGGAGTCAGGGAACCAGACTACAGGAAAATGATCGTTTTTCTTGGTTTTTATAGCATTTTCAAACCCAAAACCTTCAAAAAGTCAGTGCATCTATATTTGCTTCATATTTCCAACCCCCCAATTCCATCCATTTCTGAAAATTACAGCAAAAGCAAATGATGTATATTCCCTTTAACAGTAAGCAGAAAAGTTGTGCTTACTATAGCAGAAAATCATGCTGCTGCTTACCGGTAAGCACTATTTCATGCCGTGAATGTGCTTACAGTTGCGCGCACATGGAGATTTCTATTGTTACGTCACTGATTTAAGCAAAGTTTTCTTCTGAGGTTAAGCCTGCTTTTGCTGTGCTTACTGCTTAACGGTCCCTATGAAATAGATGGAGGCTCGGTAAGCACAAAGTCGGCTGTTAAGCAGCGCTATGAAATTGGGCCCTGGTCTCTTAATTTTATGTAGACTCTAACCCTCACACATGATCTGTCAATGTCCCTTACTGGATTGGCAAGGTGAGGTGCTTACAAAGTGACTGGAGTGCTGTGGCCTTGTGGTTAAAGGGAACATGAAATAAAATTTTGATTGCATTTTTTTTGCTTAAATCAATAAAGGATGATGTTCTTAACAATATTTTGTGCACTGGATTCGTGGTCTGTGGGTAAAGCTGCAGGTTGTGGCCCCGGTTCGAGTCCAGCCTGGGGTCATGGTGCATGTGCCCTTGGGCAAGGCACTTTGTCACTCATTGCTTCTCTCCAACCAGAGATGGTTATTGTGATTGAAGTAGCCTCCTTGCGCCTAATAACAGGCTGAATGGAGCTGTATACTCCCCAGGGAGCTGAGATAATATTTGGAATGTTTCATGGGCCCAATGAGCAGGGGTAATAAATAATGATGTAGCACTTGGTAGTCCTAATGGATACGCACGCTTTATACAGGTAAATTTCCTCAAACCATACTCACAGCAACTTAGGTTTCGAAAAAACCCTTGGTTGAAATATGAAGTACCTGATATTCTTAAAAGCACACCCTGTCCCCAAAGGTTCTTCAGCAAGCATATTACAAAGTTTACTCTGGACTTGTTCGAAGCATGGCATATTTGCTGGGCAGTACTTAGCCAGCTTAATGGAAACCCTCAGAGATTGGATACAAAAAACTGAAGATTGTTTACAAGACAAACAGCGATAGTGATATGATGGTCGTGACTGATGATAAGTTGTGTACATTATTCCTCGTTAAGCTACTCATCCACAAGGCAGACGTAGAAAAAAGGGGAAGAGGTAGAAAAATAAACAGTGGCAACAAATATTTGGGAATCTTCTCCGTGCATGGCACAGGTACATGTGGTAATGGATCAAAAGTAGTAGTCACTATAATAAAGCTCATCCAGGAAACAGTTGGCTGGCACAAATGGGACTTAACTCAATTCCCAATGGTAAGAGTTCAGTATACTGTTGCGCCCCATATCACCCCCTAGAGCTACCATAGATTCCTATCTAAATTCCTTCTATGATATTACTATTTAGCCACAGACTGAGGCAGTACAAGGCTACAAGCGCCAACTTAACTCTATTACAGGACAACTACATTATGTATGCTTTCTTATTCCCAAGCTTGAAAATTCACTTTATATTCAAGTGACTTTTTACTCCCACCGACTGAAATTATAGTCAGAGTATCACCAGTTATCCACAGAGCCCAGTCTCCTGTCCAATGTCTGATAAAAAAAAGCATGCTGACATCATTTCATTCCGAAATCAGGACTATAAGACCATGATTTGTCAATTTCAATGCCACATTTTTGTAATACAACAACCTGTACAAAAGTGCTACTCATCGTGGCTGTGATGTTTACGCTCGCGGGGAGCTCGAATTACGCGCGTACAGAAGGCACCTGCTGATTGGTCAGTTTCTCGAGGTCATACGCAGTCTAGTTGCATAATTAATCGCCGAATCTGTTTACATATCATAGACAACGGTCGGTTTTGTCTTAAAGCTGACTATGCGTGTTAGCCAGTCTTAAAGCTCTGTTTAGTCGGTCTACATTAAGTTAGACCATTGCAATGACACAGAGTGTCATTGCAATGGGACCTGATGGTGTCACTGGAAGGGTTCTGAAACTCTGCTGGAAGGAGCTATCAACTGTTTTTCATAGGCTCTTTCAGTGGTCTTTGGACTGTAGTGTTATTCCTAAGCTGTGGAAAACCGCAACAATTATCCCCATTCCTAAAATACCCAAACCAGTAGTACTAAATGATTTCAGACCAGTAGCTCTAACATCAGTAGCTATGAAATGCCTGGAGAAAATTATCAAGGAGGTTTTGCTTGTCCAGACAAAAGAATTTGTTGACCCATTTCAATTTGCTTTTTGTCCTAAACGTGGTGTAGATGATGCTGTTCTAACATTTATGCATGCTATTTATGAACATCTAGATAGACCCAAAAATTATGTTAGGACTCTTTTTGTAGATTTTTCATCTGCATTTAATACGATTCAACCACATGTTTTGGTTAAGAAACTACAGGGTATGAACGTCAACCCCCAGATTTCTTTGTGGATTAGCAAATTTTTGTTAGATCGTGTACAGAGAGTTAAGTTTTCGAACTCCTTTTCAGATACAATTAGCATAAGTACTGGAGCTCCCCAAGGCTGTATGCTTTCCCCTGTCTTGTTTTCTCTCTACACAAGTGATTATAGGAGCGGTAACATGTCTTGCCCTGTGATTAAGTATGCTGATGACACTGCACTTACCGGTAAAATCTCTTCAAATGATGAAACTTTTTATCGTTGTGAAATTGATAATTTTTTGAATTGGTGTAGTCAGAATTTTCTAGTTCTAAATGTAGAAAAGACCAAAGAAGTTGTATTTGATTTTCGGAAGACTGAGAGTAACATCGAACCAATTTTTATCCATGGCCAAGAAATTGAGAGAGTGACAGAATACAAATACCTTGGAACGATTATAGACAACCAATTAAACTGGAATGGAAACACTCACAAAATAGTCTCTAAAGCTAATCAGCGGATGTTTTTTATCAGAAAGCTCAAATCCTTTAAGGTGTGCAGAGAACTACTTCATCTGTTTTACCAGAGTGTGATTCAATCTGTAATGACATTTTGTATATGTGTGTGGCATGGCTCTCTAATGGTTAGGAATGCATATAGGCTCGAACGTGTAACCAAAACTGCTGCTAAGGTGATTGGTATGGATGTTGGAGACCTTCGTGTCATCTTTCAGGAGGTAACATTGAAAAAACTCAAGTCAATCATGCGGGACTCCACCCACCCAATTCATCGCCTGGTAACTGTGCAAAAATCTGGGAGAGTCAGGCCTCCACGTACAAATACACAACGTTTTAGAAGATCATTTTTGCCCAACTCATGCCACCTTTTTAATTCCACTTTTAAAAGATGATTTTATCTTTTTAAATAAATCATGCTTCCACGTACAAATACACAGCGCTTTTAAAGAGATCTACTTGCCCAAGTCATACCACATTTTAATTAATTAATTATCACTTTTAAAAGATGATTTATCATTTTAAATCGGACTGTATAATGGTGTACTCGTTTGTATTCATATTGTGTTTGAGTGTGATTGTAAGCTGTTTTGATAAATTGTTGTGGATTTGTCTTGTCTTTTAAACTGTTTTGAACACACGGGGTGTTGATTTTCATGTTTTTAATCATGATGGTTAATAATAAATTGAATTGAAATTGAATTGAATTGAATTGAATTGAATTGAGTAAGTGTTAAAGCTAGAGTCCATCATTTGCAGCCATCCGAAAAGTAACCGGCGTAATTATTGTTGAAAAACATACTTGGTTGAAAGATAGTAAGGGAACTAAACTCCCTGTGAAATTATTCTTTCTGGGAAGCTGTCATTTTGAAGTAATCAACGAAAGAAGGCATTTCCAACGGTGATTCTTAAGAAGCACCGTAGGAAAATTTAAATTAGTAGTTCGTTTTGTTATTCAGCGCAGCGCGCACAAGTATTGGAACGACGCACACGCGCGCGCGGTTGTTATAATTCGTCGGATCAGTGCGCGACGTCGCGTATAGCTGCAATTCAAAACAATTCAAAACATGATTCAGTAACTTTTGATTTGAAATTGAGATCTTAGAATGCTGTTTTTCTCGGAATGTACAGCTGAAGCTTAGCTGAAACTTCATCAGGTTAGTTGCTCAGTGTCCTTCATTAGATTTTGAACTCTTTTGTTGCTTTAAACGAACAAAATGCACAAATTACAAATGATGGACTGTAGCTTTAAGACAGTTTTAAAGTAGTTAGCCTGGGTTGGGCTGGCTAAAAACGGTCTATACTTGGGATTTTCTTTTATTTATTTGTTTTGAAAAATTTGTTCCCTGAAATATAGTACTTGTCCGTAGAATGGCTTTTCAGTTGATGATCTGAGTGGCTATCAATCAGAGCCACATTTCCAGCCTCCGTGAAGGCTGGATGGCGGGCGTGGTTTGCTCAAGGCCTTTTCTGTAGTTGCCATTACAAGATAATCTCGCCATTTTGTACGACAGTACGAACGTATAGACCTTTCTTTTGTTTGTAAACGTTGGCGCCATTTTATATGGGCTGCCGCAAGCGCATAAATTGAAGCCGTGGTTGGCAACATATTTTTCCGAAAAAAGCCTCATAACACCATCAATACTTAGCAAAAAGGCATAGGAATTATTTTGTAGCTTTGTTGACAATGTTGTATTTCCAATAATCAAATAATATTTTGATTATCTGTAATAACTCTTCTTCATTTCTGCAGTGTTGGACCTTCCATAGTTTTGCAGCCTGTGGTTGGCAAAATGTGCAGTTTGCCAACCAAGCGTAGCAAGGTCTATTCGGAACAATGGTTTAATTTGTTCGTGAATCATTACTCTTAGCTGGCTTAGTAAAGACTGGCTTATTACAATGGGCTAAGTGTCGCGTCTAATTATCCAAGACCATCTACATGTAAATTAAGGCCGGCTAACATCGGACTGCATGGTTAAGTCAGCCGACTAAGAAAGGGGTATTGCAATCTTGAATATTTTTTAGATCAAGTTTTCAATCAAGTTTCCACTTGATTGCCCCCCCCCCCCCCCTGCATATCAATCGACAATATAAGAGCGATTTTTCCCTCTAAATTGTCTGATCCCTAGTTACACTTTTTTAAAGAGTGTACCGGTAGACGTCTGCCATTTACACAAATTTTTGGGAAACAAATACTAGAGGGGTGAGTTGCCAGTGGGGTGGACAATAAAACTACATGTAAGTTGGTATTACATACATGGATTTCCCTACGCTATTTCCAACCATGGTTGGCCAACCATCGCTGCAGAAAACTGGCTTTCTATTCAATTACTGCCCCTAATTGTCCAAATTTGGTTGATCCACGTTTTGTTTGTAATCAGTACATATCTGCGAACAACCGCAAGCCGGCTAGTCTGGTTCCCTTGCCTGACGATTCCCCGAGTGTAGGTCTATAAATTGTTCTATTTCATCTGAAGCCTCTGGTCTGGGAACCCGACCACAAAAACTGCGGGTTTTTTTTTTTTTCGCTTTTTATTCCTACATCCATAAACACAAAACTTTAAACAGCTCAGTGGAACAATATTTGCTATAGAAAAAGCAAACCCCAAATTCATCCTTTTCTGAATATTACAGCAAAAGCAAATGTTGTATTAACTTTTAAGTTTACCTTGCAGTAATTGGATGGAAATATGAAGCAAGATTCAAGAGCAACTACGTGCAAGTGTCAGATTAGTATTCTTTTGTAAGCAATGATGCGTATGATTAACTTTTCTACGACCTGTGATATCAGCAGCCGATGAATAGAAATTGTCAGACAAGAGTTCTTTTCTACTTCACAGCCCCAGTGTTTGTTTAACTTGAGCAATATTTGGTTTTGTAAATTAGAACTGTTAGGTGTGTTTGTAAACCACTTTTACATGCCCTTCTTGCACTTGTTTGCACCATACATTTACTGCAGATGCACGCATGTACCAGCTTGCAGTTGCACACATGTGATACCGATGAATAGAAATTGTCAGACAAGAGTTCTTTTCTACTTAACAACCCCAGTGTTTGTTTGTTAACTTGTTGAACAATATTTGGTTTTGTAAATAGAAATGTTAGGTGTGTTTGTAAACCATTTTTACTTGCCCTTCTTGCACTTGTTTGCACCATACATTTACTGCAGATGCACGCATGTACCAGCGTTTTGTTTATGTACTAGTTGTAGTGAGTTTACATTTAATTAACAATCCAGTTGGACTAATTTATCGGCTTGACTCTGTCACGACATTGAGGTCTATGTACTATGAGACACCTTATAATATTAGTTTTGGCTTATGCCAAGAATACATACAGAATGAAATTAAATTTTCAATTCCCATATTCAATTGTAATTTTGTGCAAACCCGAACCAAAACCGAAACTGACCCAAATCGAAACCGACTTCGGTTTGGATCGGGTCGGATATTTCATCATTTCAGTTGGGTCTGGTCAGTTTCGGTATATTTGTGTCGGGTCAGGTTGGTTTAAAAGCCATCTTGTGAAAAACCCAAAATAACCCCCCCCCCCCCCCAAAAAAATGACACAGTTCGGAAATTCACATGGTGCGATATTATTGCAGAGTCACTGTGCCAGGTACTGCGCACGTACTATCGCGTCAACCCACAGTGCAATTGTACATGTGTTTTGCTGTCTACCATGCACAGTCTAGTATACCATGTAGGCCCACCGGTACACGTAGGCCATGCTAGGAGTGTTCGCCATACCGTTTGGTATGATTCTTTACTGAGAGACAACGATTTTGAAAAAATTCACACGACGCAGATAAGTTCAGGCACAAAATGCGGACACAATGTTCATGAAATATAGAAAAATTTGCCCAAGCCAACTATTCAGGGTTTTTTTCAGGTCCGTTTGGTTTCAGATTGGGTTGGGTTGGTTTTTCCTTGAAGTTTTGTTCGGTTGGGTCGGGTCAGATTTGTGATGGACTGGCACCCCATGCAGGGGGAATACAAATAGTCGTTTCATGCCAATGAAACTGGAGATAAATGCTGGCCTGCTGGGCCATATTGGCTCATGACAGACTTTACTACATACCCAGTACCGGTACTTACATGGAGTAATAGGCAGGATGGTTCGGAACAGTGACTATTAAATGGGTTCAGATTCCATTTTCCGGTTGAGTTATTCCATGCTAAACCTTCTACTTTTTTAGTTGTCCATACCTTTCTGATTTTGGTAGCTTACATTAGGCCCAAAAAAAATAGTTCTGCTTCCGACTAAATGGGAAATGAAAATAGGATATAGGTAGGTAGGGAATTTTTGTTTGGGGGGGGCCAATTTTTTTGTGTACGATCATATGGAGGCGTCTGCGTGTAGTCAAGGGTAAAAGGTAGAAATTGATGGTTTTGGTTGTTTTTTTTCTCATTTTTCCAATAAAAAAAATTAGGGTAGGGGCCGTCAGAATAGGGTAGGTAGGGAAACTGGAAGCAGAGTTATAATATTTTTTTTGGCCTCATTTTCTCTCATCTATCACAGAATTCCGCAATCACTGCCACCATGGATGTACGGTGTGTGTCGTACATTATGTATGTGTACTGATCCAGAGGAACACGGGTCAAATGCTTCTATTTGGACACCCTTCCCCCAGGCCAAGCCTTTTGAAGAGTTTTCAGACATTGTTAATGCTAAGTCCTCTTTTATCCTGCCAAACTCGTTAAGAGATTCATACCACAGTTGGCACAATGTTCAGGGTCATGTGGTGCAAACTGATGTCCAACTCCAATTTAACATGTTATTATTAGAGGCAATAAGCCACAGTTTATTCAGTAATATATCCTCATCTCTGCTGAAAATCAAGTTTACGCCAGACAATTTGTAGAGGGAAGGGTAGCATGTACATGTTATTAGTGGACCACACCAGAGTCCATACCAATTAATGAAGAAAATTCACTTGTAGATAAACCTGCACCCTTTCTGATACTTAAAGGTAATGTACGAACATTTGTAAAAATGTGGAAACAGACCTACGATTAAATGCGACAAATCTTTCTCAAAGTAAAAATCAGGTTGGTACTTAAAATACCCTGTGAAATTATTCCGCCTGAAAAAATATCATTCAGTTCTATGAAAACAATAATTGAAGGCGGTTTAAAAAAGTGTGCATGAGGGCACACTTTTTAAATGTGTTCTAGCATCCGAATCCAGTTACGAATCCCACAAAGTGTGCAAATTATGTTTTCTGTTTTCCCAAAGTGTATGCTCGCCAGCAAAAAAAGCAAATGATCTTGGGATTATATAGTGACTTTAATATTCTCCAAGATTAATGAATATTATTAATCTTGCAGGATTATGGAAGGTATTAAGAGACAAGCAATTTGTACTAAAGCTGGAGCTTGATTTCCTTAGAGAGTTATTCATAGAGCATTTAATATGGGTTAAGTTATGGGTGAAATTTATGAACAGGTGCAATTGCCCTTAAGAATTACAATAAGAATCCCTGCACACAGAAAAGCATCAGAGGTCAGCTAAAATTCCTCCAAACACAAACACTGTACATTGTATGGGTGTCCTTTCTTTATTATGTACCTTGCAAGATTCAACTCGTGTGAAACTATTATGTTCTATGAATAACTGCCATAGATGTGGACATATGTTTTTCGACTGCAGAAGAACTTTAAGCATTTATTTCACCTAAATGCATGTAGGCCTGTATATGTGTAAACTTTGAACAGTACATACATGTAAAGTTGATTTAAGTGTGTAAAATGTAGGCCTAATTGAAATAATTGAGTTTGTTAAAGGGAAGATACATCATTTGCAAACATCAAAAAACGAATTGATGAAATTATCACGAAATACATGTACCTTACTGGATTGTTAGGGAATGACAGATAAAGCATACTGTACAATCGTGGCTCCTGGTGTGCTGACATTTTCAACAAAAATTTATTTTTCCAACCAGCGTTGGAGAAAACTGACTTTTTTCAAAACTGCTCCTAATTTGTCATATTTAGTTATTCCGCAATTTCGTAGCAATGGATTACACACCAGTGAAGGTGTACAAGCCTGCTAGACTGATTCTCTTACCTTACAATTCCCCCAAAGACTGCTTGGTTAATTTAACGATTGGCAAGATACTTGTGTATCGGGAAACTTCAATGCTCATGGGAGTATGGACGTGCTAAGCCAAAAAGTCCGGCTTCTGTACATTGTGGGTTTGCATAGACTTGTTGGAGGAGAGTTGGGATGGGGCGGGCTCGTTTCCGATATTTCTTGGCATTGAAGAGCAGGTTTTTTTGTGGTGAGGTCTGAAACCCCACGGATGATATTTGACAACAGTAGCTGTCTTGTTGATCTCCAATGAAGGTTGTGACGTCAGAGGTGCTGCAGACTTGGTGAATTCTGGCTTTGGTGTTGTGAAACTTGTGTTCCTCACCAAGCAGCGCTGACTTGCAAAATCCTCCACCGACCATTCTGTGTACATGTACATGTATAAAGCCCGCTATGCACAGCATCCACATGTTGCCTTTGCCACCTCAGTGGGTTCCAGGAATACCGGTAGGTCCTGGAATAGGTCAGTGTACTTCTAAATCAGGCTATCCAGAAAAAGAACCCTAGCTGCAATTTCATGTTTATCCGATAATTTACTAAGAGTGCCTTGTTTTCGCCGGTGTTGGGTTGGTCATGTGATATTTTTGTGCCAGTACTTGAATGTCTCTGTGTTTTTGATGTCCATGTTGTTGATTTGAATAACTGTGGACGGATAGGGGGTATTGGGGTTGATTGTTGTGAAGTTTGATGCATCATCGTCTCAGCCTTTGTGAGATCTCGAGACCGATGGGTGTTTCTAATGACCAAATGGCTTTAGGATTTAATGGGAAAATTTATGAATGTTGTATGGCAACATGACGAGTGTGGATACAAATTACAATAACCGTTTGTAACATATTTTGAATTATCGAACAATGAACACTAAATGTTTGTTACAGTTAAAAAAATAATAGACAAGGTGTTAACGGGCATGAAGAATGGATAAAAGGTTCAAATTCCGTGTCAAATCTGCAATCATTGTGCTTGAAATTACATTACGACCATTAAAATAGATGGGTTTTTTTCTTCAAAGTATCCCTTGTGTAAATTGAAACTTGCTGGCAGATATTTTCCTGGAGTGTACTCCAAGGGCAGTTCTAGGAAATAACAGGGTATTAAAAAAAAAAAATTTAGTTAATAGCAATTATGGAGAAGTTATTTTATAAAGTCGTTAACCTCAGACAAAAGTTCAATAGATTCTAAAAAAAACCTCTGAAAAAAGGCTTTTCATCAAGTCAGCGGCTGGGC
Organism: Patiria miniata; assembly: GCF_015706575.1. Lineage (NCBI taxonomy): Eukaryota > Metazoa > Echinodermata > Asteroidea > Valvatida > Asterinidae > Patiria > Patiria miniata. The sequence goes on from NW_024037061.1 coordinate 15,706,552, forward strand.
TTTATTGTCCAAAATCCCGCAAATTCCCCCATATTCTCTGTGTAGATTTTTTAAGGCGGTAGGGGTTTGGGAACAATGTTATTTGAAGGGAATATATAACATTTGCAAACATCGAAAAAATAAATCTACCAAGTTTTTCCAAAATACCTTACTAGGATGTTGGTAAATGACAGTCTCAAGCATCCTGTAAAATTATGGCACCTGGTGTGAAGTCATTTTCAAGAAAATGGTATTTTTGTATACATATCCAACAGTGGTCGGCCGACCACCGTTGGAAAAACCTAACTATTTTTCAACTACTGCTCTAAATTTACCATTTTTTTTTTCAGTCCAAATTTTGTTTGCTATTGATTACATGTTCATGAACGGGTGCAGGTCAGCTAGACTGGTTCCCTTACCTTACAATTTTCCGGCATCTATAAATTGATCCATTTTATCCTTAGTGAAGTCAGGAAAACCAGACTACTTGAACCTTTTTGTTTTTCTTGGTTTTTCCAGCATTTTTGAACACAAAACTTCAAACATATATCAGTGTAACAATATTTGATGTATTACTAACCCCTCAAATAGTTCATTTCTGAAAATTACAGCAAAAGCCAATGATGTACATTCCCTTTAATTTAATCACAACTTGTTTGCTGCATGTGACATTTTTTTTGTTGTTGATTGACAGGGTCAATGTGTGCATGAAAATGTGATGGGAGTGACTTTGCTAATGAGTTTTGTACGGCAAACTACTACCGTACATGTATTAAAGCTACAATTACAATATTTTCATAATTACCACCATTGTTGGCAGAGCTAACAATGTCAATACAATCGCCTAGGAGGCAATACAGATGGCTGGCTGAAATTGCAATCCAATTGGGAATTGGATATGATGAGCTACTCAGCTCGTACATTGTAAATTATACCGGTACTGCGTGTGGGTACTTTGCGTGGATATTAAATTATTAAACAGAAAAACAAAACAAAGGTGAGAGTGAGACTGAGCATACATTTAGGTTACATTTCGATTTTCAGACCTGGAATACATTTCAATTTGAAATAAAAGTGTGTGTTTATAAGCATCATCAACTGGTGTTTTCACAGAAAAAAAGACTCAGTTTTACATGTAGTGCAGGGATAAGATACTACACGACACAATTCAGTTTGTGAAAAATATGCCCCAAATTATTTCAATAGATATTTTCCCAGAGATTGAGTTTCATTGAAAACTGGTTAAACAAAAGTAAAAACTGGTAGCCTAAGGAACCTAGATACCAAACAAATTATGAAATATTTTGTTTCCATGGAACTTAGATTCTTTGCTAAATTTACCCACTCAGGCTAATTGCCAATATCTCCATCCCCTCTCCACCGCTGGTAAAAAAAAACCTGTTTTTTTCTGAAATAAAACAAGGTATCATCTTTTGTCTTGTTTGTCCTAGTCACTTTCAACTTAGCAAGGTATGGGAAAAAACTGAAGAAAATACTAGCTCATCTTTTACCCTTTATACGCAACATCCACAAACGTATCTAATTGGCCCATTAGTGTGGAAATGCCCCAATACTTGCTGAAAATCCCCATCAGGATTTAGTGATCACTGGATCAGGAGATCCTTGAAACAGTTTCAAGGTTTTGAGACGTCCTTGTTGTATTGTATTACGTGCAAATCCCTGCTCAAGGCATTTAATCAGTACATCATGCCTTCCACACACCTCTCTGCTGGGTCTTATCTTATTTATTATTTATTCAGTTAAAACCTGCTATTACCAAGGGCCCCTTAAACTAGTTGACATACATTAAAAGTGGTCTTTGTCAATAAACCCTGAATATGTGTAAAGTTCCTCAACTTCCAAGTATTTCATTCACAGCTGGGCGGATCCATACATGTTTGCTGACAGCTAAAGCTGGTGGCCATACATAATAACCTGTCTGTTCCTTGCTCTATATTCAAACCCCATATGATTCTGGTTGCACATCTTTATACCCCCCCCCCCCCCCCCCGAAAAAAATATTCAATAATACTATAGTATTATAGCTAAAAGTAAAATGCTATATTTGCAATGTAGAAAGAAATCTTGTAAGAACTTATAAAGCTTGCACATTGTTCCTCCTTCAACTCCAGCTCACACAATTTACAAATCAACTGATATCTAAACAGTCACAGACAGTCAAAAAAACCAGTCCTATTCCCGTGCCATGCCTTTTAGTTTTACAGTCAGTCAGATTATATTTCTAGCAAGCACTGTGACTAGTCAAATCTAATTATTTCAACAGACAAGTGCCTGGCACTGGTATTAAAGTAGCACAGCTGGCTTAGTCAAAGCATCAGGTTGCATAACAGTCACAGCCAGTCAAGCCTGTTTTAACTTTTATGTAAGCTGAAAAAAAGTAAAACTGCTGCAAACTGCTTACTGACTGGATGGACCTGAAATATATAAATCTTAAAATTAATGTGGCCTGACGAGGCCACATTGATGAGGCCCACCGCCAGTTGGATAATCGCACTAACTATACCCGCCTTGACTCTGACCCCACAGGCACTTTCTGTCAAGTTATACAACAGGTACTTGACGATATGCGATCACGTGACCAGTTGTCGAAGAAAGCTCACAAATTTCTTTCTCCCTGTGATTGTAGGACTGCCAGATTTTACCTGCTACCCAAGATTCACAAGGCTGGCAACCCCGGTAGACCCATCATCTCCGGTAATGGCTCACCCACAGAACGCATCTCCCTGTTCATTGACAGTTTTCTCAAACCCCTTGTCCCACAGATTTCGTCATACATTCACGACACCCCAGACTTCCTACGCAAGCTTGAAGGAATCAAGGACCAGATTCCCAGCACAGCCATCATTGGGACTTTCGACGTCTCATCTCTGTACACCAACATCCCACATGAGGAGGGAGTTCGAGCTTGCTCCTTGGCTCTGGCCAAGGCAGGACACACGACTCCTCCCATCAGTGATGTTGGCACCCTCATGAGACTTATACTAACGAAGAACAATTTTTCCTTCCTTGGTGAACACTATCTACAGGTACACGGCACTGCAATGGGCACTCGCATGGCCCCGTCGATGGCTTGCCTCTTCATGGGTGACCTCGAAGAACGCATTTTTGCCTCGGCCCCATGTCGCCCTTGGATCTGGTGGAGATATATTGATGATGTTTTCTTCATCTGGACCAGTGATGAGGACAGTCTCTTGACCTTCACTAACCACATCAATTCCTTCCACAGAACCATCAAATTCACATCGGAGTTCTCGGCTCACCAAACCCACTTTCTGGATGTCACCGTCCGCAAGCAAGGCAACTCACTAACCACTGACCTGTATTCCAAACCCACAGACACCCACCAGTACCTCCACTCCTCCAGCTGTCACCCCAGGCACTGCAAAACTGGCATAGCGTTTAGCCAGGCACTCAGACTCAGAAGAATTTGTTCTAATGATTCTGATTTCTCCCGCCATACACAGATACTGAAGAACAACTTGGTGGCCAGGGGTCACAGCTCTCGCCAAGTTCATCGTGCCATTGCCAGAGCTAAATCTATCCCCAGAAATCAAGCTCTCACGGGAAAGGCCCCTGATGCCATGGCCAAACCCATGATTCCCTTGGTTACCACGTTTCACCCCAATCTCCCTCCCCTCCGCAAAATCACTAATGACAATCATCATATCCTCCATACTTCAGATCGCCTTGCCCGCGCCATCCCCAACGGCCCCACATTGGCTTACAGGCGTCCTCAAAATCTACGGGACTTGATTGTTCGAGCTGAAGTCCCATCCTTAGATGCATCCCCTCCCACCCAGCATGGTACTTTCAAGTGCAGTTCCAGATGTGTTGTCTGCCAGATTCATATCCAGGAGTCTGACTCCTTTTCTGGCCACTCTTCTGTCACTACCCACAGAACCATTGGTAACATCACTTGTAACACCTCTAATGTCATATATCTCATTTCTTGCAGGGTCTGTGGAGTGCAGTATGTAGGTGAGACTAAGAATACGCTCAAGAAGCGTTTCTATGCCCATCGGTCAACGGTCAACACCAAGAAACTAGACACCCCTGTTGGTCATCACTTCAACCTGCCTAACCACTCCATTTCTGATATGATTTTGCAGGGCATTGAATCTCTTGGCCATCGCAAAGAGTCAGTTCGCCTCAGCAGAGAGAAGGTGTGGATGAATCGTCTTCGAACTATTCAACCACATGGTCTCAACATCCAACTTGGAAATGATTAATCCTTTTCTTCCTCCATTGTCCTCTGTTACAGATAATCCATCTGGTCTTCCTTGTTTGTGTTAACACATCTCCCGCCATCTTTCATCCCTTTCCACCTCTATACTGTCCCCCCCCCCCCCCCCCGCATCATCCCTTCACGCTCACACTCTTTTGTCCGTTCCCACTCCCTGTGACCTTTGATCCTTCCCCTTTCTGGTCCCTCCCCTGTTTACACCAGACCCTTTGTTTCTTTGTTCTCTCATCCACCCTCCCCTGCATCTTTCCACACCTTTCCCTCCTAATCCTCCTTTTGTGTTTCTTCTTTCAGCCCTGCATGTTTGTGTGCACCCCCATGTTAATGTATGTATCTCTGTCATTTCTGTTTTAGCCTCTGAAGAAGAACTTGCTAAGTTCGCAACGTCAGGCCACATTAATTTTAAGATTTTTATGTAAGCTGGGAGCTCTTAACTGTTTAAAACAGTCACTTGATTGATTTTGGCTGAAAGGACAATTTGGCACAGAATGTATGTTTGCAAACATAACTCGGCAATATTTAAAACCAGTGGTGTAGCCACGGGGGGTGGGGCGTGGGGCATGGGGGGGGGGGGGGCAACAGCCCCCCCATGAAACCTTGTCGCCCCCCAGTTGCCCCCCCACTGAGATTTTGAGTTTCTAAAACAAATATCATTGATCTACATGACGCCCCCATGAAATGTTCCAGCCCCCCCCCCCAGCGCCGCCCCCCCCCCCCCCACCCCCCACTGAAAAATTCCTGGCTACGCCACTGTTAATACTTACTAAAAATCAAAAGTTGTAGCGCTATAAAACATCAAAAGAAAACGTTTTACACAACCCAAAACGCCCACTTTAATTTAGGCCTATCAAAACATTCACGATGACTTGCCATTCATCGGTAGTAAAGTCATGATGAAGAAGTGGTATCCAAACACTGCATATTCTTCACTAAAACTACGAGTGAATGGGCAGTGCCTGTTACGAAACAACAATATCAATGCACCAGCGGCCGACGACTACCGCCGTGTTCTGTGGCGTTAGCCCCCATGTGTCCCCGTTCTAGACGACCCTGTGAACAACTGAAGTCCTATGGTTAATTTGTTTACAACCTTCTGGACCGTGCTTACTCCATTGTTTCGAATAGGATTGATCTATATAAAAAGGACTAACATAACGAATTTAAGTATACTCACGATCTATTCACTTCACTTTGATGTGGGATAGTTCCAAGGTGGTTTTTCATCAAGTTGATCGTGGAAGAAAGTTGTGATGTGATGCGATCATCACGTTCGGATCGTATGTGCGCACCGTACCGCATAACAACAGCTGTTCAACCTCATCATATCAACACGTGCCGCCGTGCCGCGCCGCTAACTGTTTTGTTAGTCTTGGCCGAAGACTGGACTTCTTTGGCAAGCGCAGCCAGCGGCATGATAGACATGAGCGGTGATCGGTGGATTTAAGGAACATTAACCAATAAAGTCTTTGACCAAGACTATCTCACCGTAAATGCGGCGGATTTCCAGTGGGCGTGTCCCCCCGTTCCCCCATCAGCTCTACCTGTTCTCTTATAAATCCTCAAACTTCTTTTACAAAATTAATACAATAAATACAAAATACAGCGTCTTTCCTGAGCGTCATTGAATTTCCAATTAGACCCTTTTCCAGCTGTCATTGCCGACCTAGTGCATGTAGTGCGGGTTTTGGTAGTAGATTCACTGTGTGGGAATAAAATAACAAAACGGCAACTCCAATTTACCACAAAGGAACAAAATCATCCCTCAATGTTCAAGTCTGATGCATGTATACGTATATGCAATATAGTCAGAGGAAAGTGTATTATTTCCCAATTTTTAAAGGTGGAGGGTCCTTTTCCTTGCCTTGTAGTGATATCAGAGACACGAGGAAATACCATGGCACATAATTCACAAAATGGGGAAAATCCCAATCAGCTTAAATTCCATTATTAACGTCATGCATCACTCAGATTTGCAAATTAACCTTGATTCACTGCTTTGAGCCTTGAATTGATCTTTCTATGCATTGACTGCAACGTTTATCATCCGACCCGCCCCTTGACAAATCTTGGTTTTCCACCCCCCCCCCCCCTCCCCAATGCCTGCCTTTTTGAATATTCTGGATCCGCCACTGAAATCTATGGTAAGTTTAATTAATGTTTTATTATTAGGCTAAAAAAAGTGAGATCAAGGCGGCTAAAACTTATTAAGAAAGTACAAGCTTTCCATTTTGCTAATAAAATGAAGTGTTTATAGCTCAAAAAGTATCATGCTAAAACCAACCATTTGGGGCTAAAGAATCACATGAGGGCGGTACAACAGATTTTCAGTGTAGTTTTTTTCTGATGAATGCGCGTATGCGAGGAATAAACGTAATGCAAGAGGGCGTCATCTTTCAAAATGGCTGCGCCCATGAGTGTTTTCAAATTGGTCAGAAGCGATCTGAAATTGATTCGTTTCTGCATTGCTTCGTCCCAGAAACCTACTAGTAATCACAATGGGGTAATAAGCGACAGTTTATGCACCAACAAGGTTGCCGAAATCGAAAGACACTGGTCAATTGGCGCCAAAATCAATGACATTTGTGAAAGCAGGCCTACGACACGTTGGAATCACACGTTACGTAAGATCTGTTCAACCGGCGGTAGTTGGCAAACGTCAAGGACGAAAGTGTCGATCAGCCACCGACGCACGTTTTCGACTTACGCATTTAATCCTCAAGATGGGCATCCAGGGATATCGGGTGGTACTACTGGTAGAAATGTGTTGTCCGTCGGGAAGCAGTCTCTACAGCCTGCTCATTTCAGACTCTATTGTACCGTATCGAGGACTTGCTGGAACTGTCATGCGTTGACTGAGTTGGTGGATAAAAGCGAGGTGCAGTTCTTCTGTGATGCGTGTAATGCTATACAACCATTGAATCCAGATTCCAACTTCTTTCAGACAATGCAATGGTAGACTACTTACTTTATCAAATTTGAATTTACTGCAACTTTACAAATTCTCGTCATGGAAAGATACCCATATCTGGCCATCACAGTCTGTCACCACCCTTGTGCACAAACCCTATGCTATATGAGACTGGTCTGAAAATGTCTAAGTGTTTTCTCGGTAAATAGGCCTACTTCAATATTTTCCCTGCTAAATTTGACTTTTTAGGACATATTATTACTTTCTGACGGATGATAGGTTTATGGCCAGATATGGGATTTTTTTTCATCATATATTAATATTATCTCAATGGAGGCAGTCCTTGCAAAAATGTTGAAAAGACATGAATCTGGGACTGACAAACATGTCCAATTTTGTTAGAAAATACTTTGAAAATGCAGTCGACTCTCCATAGACTTTGTACATGGTGGACATGAAAACAAGAGATGTCATTCACATGGTGTTATGCAGACCTCCCATTCATTCCATGTGTGTAGTCCCATTCAAATCAAAGTATATACCCGGTAGTTAAAAGGTACATATGGTGATCGTTTGTCTTTTGTGCATTTTTTCCCGTTTGAAGTAACAGAATTACTCTAAATGTGGAGAAGGGTGCATAACAACTATCCTGTTGAAGTTCAACTCTGTGGATTTCTATACATTTTGAGAAAACAGAGAAAATGTATGAATTTTTTTTGGGGGGGTCTCGTAACTGGATTGCATGGCTAACACACGTTAAAAAAAAAAGAAACGGTGCTCACTGGCACATTTTCTTTAACCACTTCAATGATTGTATTCTTCCCAGTCAGAGTGATAGGTGGAATAGTTTCACATGGTATTTGGTACCAGTCAGGCATTCAACTTCTCCTCGGATCCGCTGATTTCGTCGTTTTTTACTTCTCATGAATGCCATTACAAATTGAAAAATACTATACAAAGTCTTTTGTAGTTTGGTGTTTCCTTGTTTTTTTTTTAAATTCCAAATTGCATGCCTGACCGGAGCAAAGATTTTCTTGTTGAATCTGTACGTTTTCGGGTAAAGGTACGTTTTCGGGTAATGATCCTACGACGTCACGTGCCTATAAGTGAACACATTTGCAAATATTTTGCTTCGTTCAAGAAATTCCTGTTTTAACTGTTTCTTTTTTGTTTTGTTCCTAATTATTGTAGTGATGAGACATTTGATCTTGATACTGCAAAGTTGAGGCAGACATTTCGGAATCTGCAAAGAAAACTGCACCCTGACAAGTTCAGCGTCATGTCAAAGGTAAAATCATCCACAGATTTTCCGTTGATATCCTGATGCACAGACTTTGGTCATAGTTTCTTTGTTATGTTTGGCATGAAATAATTTATCTACTTTTTAAAATTTTGTTTGTGCCATGCAGAAATACATTTTCAAACAAAAAGCAGAGGTCTTTTGATATCAGGATGAGTTTCACTCAAATTTTCTTTGAGAGGGGTACCAAACTAACATTTTAACAAAAATATTTGATGAAAAAAATGCATCACCATAACGTTCCCCCCCCCCCCCAAAAAAAAAAGTGCATGAAAGATAATATACAACATTTGATTTTGCTGTAATTTCCAGAAATGGATGGATTTGGTGGTTGGTTATTATTTTATAGCAAATATTGTTACACTGACCTGTTGAAAGTTTTGTGTTCATAGATCTTGGAAAAACCAAGCAAAAAATTGTTGTTCTTGTAGTCTACTTTGCAGACCGAACGGAGCAATTTATAGATGTCTGGGAATTGTCAGGTCAGGGAACCAGACTAGCTGGCTTGCACCTGTTCAAAGATGTGTAACCAATTGCAAACAAAATGTGGACAAACTAAATTTGGTAAATTGGGGGGGGGGGGGCATATATGCAAAAAGTCAGGTTTTTTCCAACAATGGTCGGCTGACCATCTTTGGAAACTGATACCAACATTTTACTTATCTTGAAAATGACAGCACACCAGGTGCCATGATTGCACAGGATGCTTGAGACTATTATTCACATACAGTCAAGTAAGTATTTCATAATAATTTGGTAGTTTTGTTTTTTGATGTTTGCAAATGTTGTAGCTTTAAGCTAAGATTGAAAGATGAAATTTGAACAATTCTACATTGATCCAGGAGGAGCAAGATTATTCAGCCATGCAGTCGTCAGAAGTCAACAAAGCATACAGCACCTTGCTGAAGCCACTCTCCAGGGGACTCTACTTGGTAATTACAACTTCTATCATATAAACATGGTTGCTTCCAACTTTCTTTTTCCTGTTTGTATAGTTCCCTAAACCACACAGCCTGTCATGAATTTTGTGTGAAACCTGGACTATCAGTTACATTTTACAAGGCAAACGATCTCGACAATTCATTTTTGAAATCGTTAGTTGCACCATGGAGTGACATATCGGTATTTGCCCCACCTCAAAGTGAAGTAGCCCGTACATAAAGTCCATAGACAATCTGTGCAGCGAAACTATCATATACGTACTTCCTGGTGCATTCAATGGATTTTATAGGACTCTACAGTTGTCAATTAAGTGTTTGTTTTGTACCGACATTTTTGTTTTGTTTTATGTAATTTGCAAATAAGAAGTTGCAAGTTTGAATGTTGACCACTGATTATTACTAAAAATATTGCTTGCTTGGCTTCAGACGTTGATTTAAAGGGACATTACATCCTGTAATGTGCCCGATTGGGCCACAAAATCCATTTTAAACGAAATAATGTTAATTGGAAAGAGCATTTAAAAGTAGTCCACACAACCATCCTTTAAAAACAGGGCGTTTTGTGTTATTCTTACGAGAACCATGCGTGAACGCATTCCTGGGGTCAAAATTTTGACTCCCAGGAATCGAGCTGTTGAGTGCTGGTTGTGAATCCTGCCGCACAGCGCATCGCATTCTGCGGATGTGTGAGAATCAACATATGTGTGCATTGGGGCTGTGTGTATCATGTTTCACACATAACATGGACCGTACATTGCATGGACGTGCTTGGAAATACGTATGCGTATGCCACAAAATGTCCGTCGCGCCCGATGTAAACAACCAGGTTTTGACGTCTTTTTTCGGGAACGGTAAGACATTAGGTAAGTTTCCTTTCAACCAGACCTTTGCAAAAGGATAAGTAAACATTCCAAAACACAACATTTTCGGAGATTTTAAGCTGTTATTCCCCTTTAAATATGTGGAAAATATTTTAAATATGCTTTGTTTTTGCTTTGCTGCCTCAGCTGGAGTTGAATGGTCTGACGATCGAAGAAGGCGATAGCGGGATTGAAGCGGAGTTCTTGATGGAAGTAATGGACACCAATGAGACGCTCGCAGAGACGGAAGAGGAGGCCACAGTCAGACGGATAGGAGAGGAAAATGCTGGTCAGTAGTCAGGAAACCAGACCAATTTCATGCGTTTCCACTTTCCCCTCTACTCACTTTGCTGTCTCGTCACATCCGTTCATTGTCAACAGTCCCGAAGACTGGCACTCAGAGATATTCATCAAGATTTGTCCTTTCTACTCCTGTTCCTACAATCTTTCACAAATCCCCCAAAAAATGTGTTCAGATATCTCTTGCCAGTATGGCGCCCTTTCGTTCTGTTCTTTATACTTTGTATTCCACGACGTGCTGTCTCATCTCGTGTTTGTGCGATACCTGTTCAAAAAGTCACACAATTTCAGTTTGTTTTGAAAAGTTAGGAGGAAAGAACAAACTGAATATTTAAAATCTTATTTGACACCGAAACATCAGTGCTGTGTTTAACCCTAACCCCTGGGCCCTTTTTGCTAGGAACATCCCTCAATCCTCCAAAATCTTCCACAATTTTACACTTATATGTATGTTCAAATGAAGGATACCCACTGCCTCAATCCTTCAAAATCCTCCAACAGCCCTGCCTCTCAAAATCCGCTCAGCTTCAATCCTCATCAACCGACACTGAATGTCCATGTGCCCTCAATCCTCCAAAATCCTCCAAAATTGTATGTTGTATTCAGCCTCAATCCTCCAAAACCGCCTGGAGGACTTTGGAGGATTGAGTAGGGTTAGGGTTAAAGAATTTGATTGATATGTTATGGGTTTACCCCTGGTCGTGAACTGGCTTCATTACCATAATTATTTGGTCTTTGCCTCTAAGGCCAAGTAAAAAAAAAAAAACAGTTTTTGTCCGGACTTGAAAAAAAAGGAGGGTGTTTTTTTTCCCCCTAGGATGCCAGATTTTCCAAGATGGTGGATGGATTCTCCCTGTTTTCAACTGTTTTGCTGATTCTTTTGTGTCCAAAGGATCCACCATCTTTTCTACCAGTTTTTGAAATTGCACACGCAGCTAAAATTTCCCTGGAAACAATAGACAAAATATATTCCAAATGTGTGATAAAAAAAAAGAAAGATGCAGGTGGGGAAAGGAAGAGGGTGGGAATGAAAAACTAGGGTTTTTTTTGGTTTTTTTTACTTGGCTTAACATGCTCACGTTGTCTCATATTTATTCGGTGTTTTATTTTTTCTGCAGTGAAACTTGAATTTTTCCTGAAGAACTTGTCACAGGCCTTCTCTGAAAGTAAGTTCTTCCCATGCATGCGTCCCATTATAGCCAGATTATTAGTAATTCTAAACCCAAGAAACATTCACCTAATTCAATAATGGGTTTAGCCCTTTTACCAACATTTTCATGAACATAAATACGATGTAAAAAGAAAAGTTTTCAATGCCATTTTGAAGAAATTTCAAAAATGAAAACCAGGCTACAATGTACATGAAAATCCAAAACAGAATTCAAGTATATGCGCATTTTAACGCGGGACAGATGACGCTCGCGAAAGTTGGCGTTTACACCGTAAAGCTACAAACGCCTTCAGATGACTTCCGTGATTTGAATTTTGCGGTTGGGTTTCTTGTACGGGTACCCTGGTACCCATGTTTTACTTCAATTGGGTACCCGGTTTCCAATATTTATTTTACATCACCCTGACGCAAATTCCGTCTTATAAATAGTTATTCACTTCATTCCAACAATGAAGTAGCATAGCAGTCGACAGGCAGTGTGTAAGTTGCTAGTTACAATGCTAAATAGAAAACAAAAATCTCCAAACTTTGTGTTTTCATTTCAGGGAACTATCCCCTGGCCAGGGAGATCTTGATGAGGCTGAAATACTTCTCCAACATTGACGACAAGGTGAAGGACCGACTGGAGAAAGACTTTTGAGAAAACAGAGCAAACCTAGTTGTGTCAGACTTGTAATTGAGGCAATCACATGGCAATCACAAGTCAGATCACTAGTCAATCACAAGCCAATCGCAAGTCAATCACAAGTCAATCACAAGCCAATCGCAAGTCAATCACAAGTCAGTGGCAAGTTAATGCCAGGTCAATCGCAAGTCAATCACAAGTCAATCACAAGTCATTCGCAAGTCAATCGCAAGTCAATCGCAAGTCAATCGCAAGTCACATCACAAGTCAATCACAAGTCAGTGGCAAGTTAATGCCAAGTCAATCGCAAGTCAATCACAAGTCAATCGCAAGTCAATCGCGAGTCAATCACGAGTCAGATCACAAGTCAGATCACAAGTCAGATCACAAGTCAATCACAAGTCAATAACAAGTCAATCACAAGTCAAACACAAGTCAATCACAAGTCAATCACAAGTCAATCACAAGTCAATCACAAGTCAATCACAAGTCACATCACAAGTCGATCACAAGTCGATCACAAGTACTATCACAAGTAAGGATACTACAGGTAATGAACAGACAAATAGCTCCGTTCATGTGAATAGCTTGTTAGTTGTTACACGACCTGAGCCTGGTTGACTTGTGATTGACTTCTTACGCTGTTGAAGACTTAATTACAAATTTGTCATTGAGGCTGAGGATTTTCCTTGACCATTTGAACTTCGGGTTCATTTTTAACTTGAATGTAAAATGAGTATAAGATTTTAGTGATTTTTAACTAAATTATTTTCTTACGCAAGTTCGGGAAAGTTCATCTTAAATTATCATTGCTGATGACTGTACATGTATTATGTAAAAAAGAAAAGAAAAAAAATGGATAACGTTTATACTAAATTAATTTGTATGTAAAACAAATTGCAATCTAAATGTGAATCGTTCCTTTTCTGTTGCTTTAATAGGTTTTTTAATAATCTTTCTCTTTCTAATTTGCCTTGCATTCTGATACACAACGGCACAATTTATTTTCAAAGCATTTGGGAAGTGAATCAGTCAACATTTTCTTAAATTTTGTCCTGAATATATTTCCAGATTGATTGACCGTAATTTCACGTATAAATGGACAGATCTGAAAGAAAATTGGTGATTCGGGAAAAATGTATAATTTTTGAGCTTCAAAAAATTCATAAAATCTTTTGGAAAGAGTTCCAATCCTGGACATCACTTGACACCCTGTCCACTGACCCTATGAGACTGGTCTGAAAAATTCCCAAGTGTTTTCTCAGTAAATACTTCAATATTTTCCCTGCAAAATTTGACTTTTTAGGGCATGTTATCGCTTTCTGATGGCTGATAGGTCACTGCAGGGAAAACTGAGTGATTTCCATGTATGGAATTCTTCTCAATCTTTTTAAGAATACACTTCCAGTCACAGATAGTCAGATAAAATTATTGGAATAAAAAGAGCAGACGGACATCGTGTCCTAATAAACATTCTGCATGACGACATCGCCTTATTTCTATTTAAAAAAAGGGGGGAATGCATTTTCAGCTTTTAAAAGCAGCGTTAAATGGACACTTCTCTGCAAACTCATTGATGCAATCCAGAGATATCTGAACTTATTTTGTTCTTGAGACTCGGATTTTAAATTAAAAAAACAATGGAAGATCCGGGTATCGATCCCGGTACCTCTCGCATGCTAAGCGAGCGCTCTACCATCTGAGCTAATCCCCCAGATAGTTAATCCTAAACTACCTTTACCAAGACAATCCAGCGTTGATTAAAAAGAATTAAAGCTACAGGGGAAAAGAAGAAGAAGAGACATCATGGAAGATCCGGGTATCGATCCCGGTACTTCTCGCATGCTAAGCGAGCGCTCTACCATTTGAGCTAATCCCCCGGATTCTTAAATATCATAAACTATAGGCCTACCTCTTCCCAAGACAATCTAGCTTTGTTTCAAAAGAATTCAATCTACGGGGAAAAAAGTAAACGGGAAAGAAATCGTGGAAGATCCCGGTACCTCTTGCATGCTAAGCGAGCACTCTACTATCTGAGCTAATCTCCCAGATTGTTAAATATTATAAACTACCTCTTCCCAAGACAATCTAGCTTCGATTCATAAGAGTTAAAGCCACGGGGGGGGGGGGGAGAAGAAAAAATATTGGAAGATCCGGGTATCGATCCCGGTACCTCTCGCATGCAAAGCGAGCGCTCTACCATTTGAGCTAATCCCCCGGATTGATAAATATCATAAACTACCTCTTCCCAAGACAATCTTGCTTTGATTCAAAACAATAAAGCCACGGGGGGAAAAATATTGGAAGATCCGGGTATCGATCCCGGTACCTCTCGCATGCAAAGCGAGCGCTCTTCCATGTGAGCTAATCCCCCCGGATTGGTAGAAATCCTAAATTACCTCTACTTATAAAGACAATCCAGCTTTTGATTCAAAAAAATTAAGCTACGACAAAAAAACCTAAAAGTAAAAAAGAATAAAACTCCTGGAAGATCCGGGTATCGATCCCGGTACCTCTCGCATGCTAAGCGAGCGCTCTACCATCTGAGCTAATCCCCCACATTTGTAGAATTCTACACTACCTGTCTACTTAAGACAATCTTTCTTTGATTCAAAAGAATTAAAGCTGCGACAAAAATGTAAAATCATGGAAGATCCGGGTATCGATCCCGGTACCTCTCGCATGCTAAGCGAGCGCTCTCCCATTTGAGCTAATCCCCCTTCGCATTTTAACGATTTTATGACGTTTCTACTATTAGAGATTTGATGAGAATGCGTGATTTGAAACCAAAAAAAAATGAAGGTATACTTTTATCAAGACGAACAATGGAAGATCCAGGTATAGGCCTATCGATCCCGATACCTCTCGGATGAAAAGTAAGCACTCTTATAGTCTATGATCATTTTGAGCTAATCCCCCAGATAGTATAGTTTTTCCACGGCTATTTTAAACGATTTTTCATTCAAATTATTCACCAACTCTATCATTCACTTTCGTCAATGAAAAAATTCTCATGCTTTTAACAAAATCAATTTAGTCATTTACCATTCAATTTCAAATCTGGTCACCCTCTTTGGTCACCTGGTCGAGAATACTCGTCAAGTACATCAAATTCGTCTAAGCTGTTGCTGAATGGCAGCATTCAGAGACCGAATTCGTCTGATATAAATCAATTAGACGAATATGATTTCTGAATAACAAGGTTTGGCGTAGACGAGACGAAATCGAATACTCTGGGACGAAAACGCGTGCTCATTGTTTGAATGTGCTTAAACTGAATTTGAAACTATCTGACAAAAAAGACGAAATTAAACATTGGAAGTGCACTAAATCGATGTTGCTGGACGAATTTGCATAGTTATAATCGGTGAATTGGAACGATAAATGTTTTAAAATAGCCGGTAAAACCTATAATAATGCCATAATAATATATATTAGGTTTTCCCGGCTAAGTTAAAACATATTTCATTCAAAATTCACCAAAACTCTAAGATTCAATTTCGTTCGAGAAAAATTTCACACGCCTTAACAAAACCGAGTTAGTCATTCGTACCAAAGTTTGGTCACCCTCTTTACCGGGTCGAGAATATTCGTAAGTACAGATCAAATTTGTCTAAGCTTTTGCCGAATTGCAGCATTCAGAGATCGAATTCGTCTTATAAATCAATTAGACGAATTTGATTTCTGAACAACAAGGTTTGTAATTTGGCGTAGACGAGACGAAATAATCCGGGACGAAAACGTGTGCTCATTGTTTGAATTTGCTTGAACTGAATTGGAAATTTTGTCTGACAAAAGACGACATTAAACATTGGAAGTGCACTAAATCGATGTTGACGGACGAATTTGAATATTACAAACGGTGAATTCGAGCGATAAACGTAGTATAAAATAGCCGGGAAAACTAGCTTTATTATAAATCTAGCCTATTTCGACGCGCGTGCATAATGCTCTAGATTCGGCGCACATTCAGCGCATTTATTCGAGCGTATTCGTAATCTGCGTACGCGCTCGCAAACCGTACGTATCTGCGTACGCGTTCGTTACCGAAAGTGCAAGAAGAGAGTAAAATGTCGGACATTTTTCTATAGAGATTTGGGAATTTCTCTTCTGCTTTTCTTTAAATATCCGGATTTGCGGTACTTACCGATACGCTATCAATGGAAAACCGTCTCCAAACACGGTGAAGCTGGTTATTTTATGGGATTCACTATGGGATTCGCTCCAAGCTTTCCAATCAAAACGCAACCGACGAACTTCGAGTCAGTGGAAGCGTTTGACGCTTCAGGTATGAGTTCCGTTTAAGTTACTTTATAAACGGCCCAAGTCTACGTGAAATATTCATGGTTCTCACTATAGAAGTTCTCTGCAACTAGGACTTTTCCTTTCTAAACCACAGCCTGTATATTATTTGTATCGTGCAGGGCGACGGCACGAACATTATCATCAGAAGAAAGATGTGACACAGTTTGAAAGTTTGACCAGCAAGTTCTTTCAGCGCTACGTGGAGGAGAGACAAAATGCCCAAGAAGCTAAAGCAAAATTTAACGGTAAGAAAATCAAACACGGGCAGACAAATACAATGACAGTAAGCTTTTACCAAACTGGCACTTTGAACTAATTGAAGTAAAGCAGTAATTTGAACAACGGATGAAAGAAATATATTTAAACAAACCAATCAATGCGTATTTTTATTATCAGGAACTCCAGGTTTGAAAGGGGAAAAATGCATGCTCATGACTAGCCCAGGTTGGACTCCTCCGTTGTACGTACGCGTATGCAGTGAAGACGTCCGACCTGCCTGAGCTAAATATTTACTGCTTTTCAAAGGGCGATTGTGTAGCTTGAAGGGTTCCTTATAAGAGAACAAAAATCCCCTTTTAGGTTATTGGACTTACCAAAACTAGTTATAAACGCGATATTATAAACCAACAGGTATAGGCCTATGCAGTAAATAGAGGGCAGGTTTTTTTGTATTTTTTAGGGCAATTTTCGGGTAAAGCAGCGGAAAACACAACACGAAACTAAAGATACATGGCGATCACCGCGTCGCATGTACGTGAACACGCAAAACCGCGTTGATTCGTATGGCACCAACCATAAAGCGCGTACGAAAATCAGATTATCTACCGCAAAAAATGGTTCTACATTCCAAAAATGAATTAAGAGAAGTTTGTTTTAGGTTGAAAAGTCATTTTGGAATGATAAAAAAATGATCAAAACTAAAGAGCGGCCATAAGTTACACTGCACTCTAAAAAAGCATTAGTCAGATTTGACTAGAAACCAGTTAAATTTGACTAGCTATTCAAGGTCAGCTGGGTGCAAATCTGAAAATCAGTCAATCTGACTAGATTTGTCCAGTCAGTATTATTGACTTTGGAAAAATAGTTTTGCAAATAACTGAAATTGTAGTCGAACCCAACTACTTTTTCTAGTCATACAGCTTGAAGTAAATTCCTAGTCAATTTTCAATAACTAGGAAAACCAGTCAATATTTTGACTCGGTTGTTTTTAGAGTGTACACAATCGCCATTGAAAGAGCGATCTTCTTTGAATATAATTATTATGTAACAGCAGCGGGTGAAATCGTTCTTCCAACTTCACTTTCTAAACAAAAGACAGCGAGTCGGAGATATATTATATAAAATCAATCGCATGCATTTCGTGCGCGGTTCACATGTCTATTTTGTTTACACATTCGCCAAAATCTCAATATTTAATATCACCACGTGACAATAAATCTCTTTGGAAAATTGAGTGTTGCATGGTTCTGAGAAGTTAACAAAAGTTCACCGGAAGTTAAGGCAGCTCGCGAGCGTGTGCAGCCAATGGGCGCTAGTAATCAGTGGTGCGCGCGCGTGTATGACGTTTTCACTCAACGAGCCGGATGTCGACGTTTCGTGCAATTAATTAATATCGGTATGCTCTGTTAATTATCGTTACAGTCGGCGTCGTCAGAATACTCACGACAGAGATAACTTCTACCTCTTAGTGAGCAATCAGCTTGTCTAACGTCGTTTTCAAATCCTGACTCTTGTTTCCATCCTTAGACCTGGTGGGTTTGGCGGCCCGCTTCCCGCAGTGGCACGAGAGCGACATCGCCGACTTCCGGACCCAGTTCCTGTCCTTCGATTTGAACCACGACGGCCTGATAGACTTCCCCGAACTGTAAGCACTAAGCACGCAAGAGAACTTCTTGCTTAGCTCGATTTTATTCAACAAGCTTCATTCACCTATGCAAATTATAGGCCTCGTTATTTCATGTGTTCAGGGAGAATATACTTTGCATTGCGTCTGTTCTATGATTGTATACTTGTGCTTCGCTGCAGTTGCATGAAGTTGTTATGATTTGAATTTGGAAAAGAAAAGAAGAAATTGGAAAGAACACATACGAAAAGTTTCCAAACGCAAGAAAACGCCATTTTGTTACTTATTAAAATCCCGCTCTCTCCTGGCTGCCAATAGTCAGTTCTGACGGGTTTTATATAATTCCAGACAACAATCATCTGTAAGGCCGTATTATTCGTTTTTATTCTTGAATTCCTAAATTGCAACAATTTGCACTTCCTTATCTGAAACACATTTGTTTGCCTGATACTTTTCATCTTTTTTTAACTGCAGTGACACAGCCTTAACCGAGTTAGGGGATAAATCTCCATATCACGTCCGCAAACAAAAATTCGACGAGATTGATGTCGACCACTCAGATAGTATCGACTTTGAAGAGTTTCTCCACGTAAGAAAAACCATTGTTTAAAATTATTAACCTGGAAAAAAAGAAGTAATTTAACATTCCATAACATTTGAGCGTTATTTTTTTTATGCATATTTTAATGTTTCCTTTCAAAAATACCAACCACCGTAACTTTTGATGTAACCTGCGGCGTAGCCAAGGTTTTCATAATAAGGGGGCGTGCGGGGGCCGAGGGGGGCTTGAGGTTACAATGGACGGGCGCCCAAAAATTGCATCCGTGCTGAAAGGTAGACAGGGTTGCTGGATGTAGCTAGTTTTTAACACTATACAGATTTTGAATGTGTTTTTAAAAAAAAAAAACACCGAGCTCTTTAAAGACCAGAGTACACACGTCCACAATGTTATGAATATTCATATCATGACGCGTTGGCTTTAACTTTTGTCCAATCACAGTTGCTGGACAGTGTGATGATGTCATCGGAAGGAGGCATCTCCGACGCCATCGGCGACATGTGCAAACGGGAGACCCAGAACGCCAACACCATACGTCACCTGACGCTCGAACAACAAATGGAAGCCGGGTTGTTCTAATTATTGGCGGATGGACAATGAACTTTCTTTGGACGACAGTGTATACATGTATATATATAACGATGCATGCTTTTATTATGAACGTGAACAATGATTTGTACAAACTTCCTTGTAACAAAATACCGTGATCCACAATGTGAAACTGTGAGTCAAGATTGTTCGGATCTAAATATGACTTATAACATTTAAGGAAAACAATAATGATATCATTGAGTTCGTCTGGTTTAAAAGGTGGAGTGGACCATCTGCAGCTATCCTTAGTGACCGACCAAATTATTGTTTTAAAAAGCATATTACTTGAAAGATGGGAACATACATGTACTGGGTTTAAAGATAGCAATGACACTAATCTCCCTCTGAATTTTTTTTTCTGGCATGCTGTCATTGTGAAGAAAACAACAAAAGAAGGTCATTTCCGAAGATTGTCAAGTGACACATTTTTTGAAATTTTTTGTTTGTAGTTGGTTTGTAATTGGACGAATCCGTAAATGGGTGCAAGCGTTGACACGACGCGCACACGCGCGCGGCTGCTGTTCTGCCTATTCGACGGTTCATGTTCAGTGATGTCACGTGCATCACGTAGATACAATCGGCTGAATGAGAATCATGTCCCGAATGCTGATTTCGGGATTGTGTGACGAGTGCGAGCAAATTCAAACTACGGCTCGGCAATTTTTTGAACTGAAGTCGAGATCCAGAATATTGTGTTTTCACGAAATATACAGCATTCACAGAGCTAAAACTTCATCGGGTTAGTTGTAAAGCACCCGTCTTTAGATTTCGAGCAAATTGTGTTGTTTCAAACGAAAAAAAAATGCACAATAAATAACAAATGGTCCATTCTACCTTTAACCTATAAGAGCAAAGGTGGCTAACTGCAGTGACTTTATTTCCTCATGCCGAGCTTATTCGGTTCCCAGTTGATGCCTTTGCGCATGTTTTCACACGAATTATTTCTCGTAACGTTCGGACAAGTTGAATTTAAGAAAACATTTTGGAGTAAAATGATAACCCTTTTGCTTTATTAATGACGGGAGCGCAAGGGTAGTTGTTTCATCCACAAACTGTTGCGTGAAATGGTGTACTGCATGCGATGCTTACACAATGCCGTACGAATTGTCAGATTGATGTTAACTATACAAAATGTAGTCATCAGCAGAAATGTCTTTACATGCGTTCCAAACTTTCATTAAACTTTATTTTCTTTCCTTTTTTTTTCTTTAAAATTTGCTTAGGCTATCTTAAAGGGTCCATGGAATGATTTTTTTCTTAGAAGTCTCATTTTGAGCAACTTTCTAGTCCTCTTAAATGTATGAAACTATCTGACCTCCCTTTTTGGTTAATTTCATTGAAAAGTTTCATTAAATGCTTTTTTTTTTGGACAACTGATGTTCAGTTCAGGGAGTTTCTGTTCAAAGTGTGAACCAAAATTTGCTCATTGACAACATTTTGTGAGAAAATGTGTACACTGGCTCACTGCCATGTTGTGACACAACAACAAATCACCAAAGAAAAGAAAATTTACGGCAGCAAAATATCAAATCTTTTTTCTAGCAACTTTGTTAGTGCTGGCATTTCCATTGGCAAGGCACCAAAATACCCTTGAAATTGGCAAAACGAAAATTAAAAATAAATGACTAAATGGGACACAAAGTTGCAGTTTCAAGGATTGCATTAAAAAATACATTGCATTGGTTGGCCCTTTAAGAGGTGAAATCGTCCCCTTTTAGTCCATTTATGGTTGTTTCCAAATGAGGCAAGTGCAGGGTCGTCTGAGGTTTACTTGAGAGATCCAATACAAAAGGGGTATTGCATTCTCTTTGCATAAGTTTTACGTAGCACTCTGTGAGAGAAAAAATACAACATAATTTCACGAGTTATTTGAATGGACTTTTCTCGTGATTAACCTGCAGTCTGATTTTAAGCATTATTTGTTTTCTTCTGAGTTTACAATGCGTATTAGTCGTCCTCGATCGGTTCTGAACGGATGCATTTGTAGTCGTGGAAAATAGTATGCCATGTCTTCCAAAACAACTCGCAATGCCTACAGAAGTCGATGACTTTTTAAAAAGATTGAATGACAATCTATAAAAATGTGAAAGGCATATACTGCTGCAAAAATGTACTCAGAAAGTTAAACTAAACAAGGAAACTAATTTTTTATATTTACTATAGGTGTTTGGTCGTGCTTGAATAAATTATCACTCATCAGTGACGCTTACAAATATACTTTACTTTCGTGTGACCCCCTTTAGTACATACAATTAATTTCGCTCGAGCGAAAAGAAAGTAAGCTTTCTGCTTCCGGTGCAGATCAGACCTTTTCAACCCAAGAATATCGAAAAATTAATGAAACTGAAAGAAACTCTTTTTCAAAAAGTGTACTGAATGTGATCCGCCTTCGAAATTAAAAAAGCAAAACACCAGACTCTTTTTTCAAAAACCAGTACATTAAAAAAATTGTTAGCTTCTATTTACAGGGCCTGATCTGATTGTCCCGATTTCTTGTAGTTGGTCAACATCCAATTTCCCCTAAAAGAATGGCTGGCGATTTTTTTTTTTTTTTTAAATTGAAGCAAGATATTTAATAATTTAACCTGCCGCTCCGACATCTGCCAATAATTTCTCCCCTTCGTTTTATTTTCACATAACCCGAAGGTAATGAATGTACAATGATGAAATAACTGGACGGGTTATGCAAGGTACGGTTATGAGAGTTGACAATAATAAAATACTATTTATACATGTTGCAATACTATTTTTTGCAGTCGAAAAATAGGCTTTATATATAGTCCTGAAACACAGAGGTGTCTGTGCATTGTGAAATATGACAGTAGTTAGAGACAATTCTAGTTGTGATGCAATCAAAAGTAAGAACATTATTGAGTTACCACGCAAAACATTCACAATCATTATGTCCTAGTATTTTGTGGTTGCGCCACCTAGTGGAACGTGTGAACCAGTCCGTGACCTCAACCTGCAGACATGGGGGAACCCGTCTACACATTATGAACGTCACAACTATTCCGCTCTTGCGTCAATAAACACAATGAGCTAACAGAGTGCCCACGCCATAGACGGAAACAAATACCGAGATTAATTTGCCTTAAAGCAAAAATCATTGTCTGTCCTATCAGAACAATTCATTTAGTCTTGAAATAATGAGTTTTTATGGAAAAATCTGAAGAGAAAACACGAGTCCTGCCGTGTCGCGTAGCAGGTGCAGGAAACAACAAATTTGAATAAAAGTGACCACGTGACGTCTTTTGGCCAATCCATCAAAGGGTAATTACCGCCTGAGTATTTTGCCCTTCACTGTGTCGCCATTACGTTGCACGCAAAGCGGACTAAAGCCGCCCCCGTGGCCGATTTTAACTCGGATTTTTACCCTCTTTCTTGGATCATACTGCCGAAACGGTCGTGGAATATACGAGAGCCATGTGTCTAGTATGACTGCCGCAAATTCGGCGGCGAATGGTGCCAGTTTGGAAGATTGTCACACCAACTTGTTCGCCCTGGTAAGTTGGAAATTCGGGGTCAAATTGGTTGTTTGAAGTGCGTACGTCAGGAATAGATACCCCAAGCCGTGACCCGACAGCCATGGCCGAAAGACATGTCGGCAGAAAGTGACCTTGGACCACGGAACACGAAGGAAGAATACGATTACCAGACATATTTTTTAACGTAAAACGTCCTTTGTCTGGTGACCCCCGACATGTTTATCAGAAGTCAGTTTAGAAAGGGAAAATCCGCGAACATGTTGAAATCGTGGGTGGGTGCACGTCGTTCACTTTGGATCATTATACGAGGAAGTCATTGAATTGAAGTCGGGCATAAAAGTATCACTCGATTAATCACGATATGAATGATACTATGTACACATAATTTGTGGTTGTGTAATGTTATTTCCTGCGTAAAGAGTAGTGTTAATATACATAAGACCCATTGATTTTCTTGAATACCAAAAAAATACCAATGAGTTGCTAAATTCAATGTGATCTACATGTCCAGACATGTAGGCTTATGTATGTGACATTCCTATTCAAAAGATACGACAAGTGTAAAAGTCAAATTGAATAATAAATCACTAAAATAAACTAGTCACCCAGAATCCGTCTTTATCAGTTTCAGTGATAAATGTTTATACTGTTCGAATGTTTTCAACCATTTGCAATACATTGTCACATACATGTAAAACTAAGTCAAGTGGTCATTTTACAGCCTAACATCGTTAGGCCTAGGGCCTAGGCCTAGTATAAAAAGTGACTTCACTCCCAAAGTAACGAGTGTTACAATGATAATAATCTAATGGTAATCGTGTAGTTTCATTATAAGAGAATGAAATGACATTTTATGTCTTGGGACTTGATAATTAAACACTTGGTGATGAGACAACGGGAAAAGTCACTTTATCTGTTTGGATTCATCTGAATAGTTCACTAAGACTACATGTTGAAAATCAACTAGCTTCATTTTGTGGAAAGAGGGCAGGGTTTTGATTTATAAACAAAACTTTAACAAGTTAGTCCTGAAGTGCACGATTAGCAATCTAGAATGTGATTTCATCAGATTTTTTTTCAGTGTACTCGACTGGGAGCCCTTTTCATGGTGCTAAATTAACCTCATCAAGTAATGATTGCAAAGTGTGGAAGAAACATCTTTGCTCATGGATTTTATAACAAATTGCACAGGTTGACAAGGAATGACATAACTCACATCTCATACGAACTCTACTAACTTAGGGTCATGCACAACGTTATCAAACACAAACACCAAGTCTGAAAACTAAAACAAAGTGCACATCAAACAAATAACAGTCGGTCCAACCATGTGCTGTGTGCATGACAAAACAACAGCATTAAAAAAGAAACATTTGGTACCAGACCCCGGTTTCATGGCACTGCTCAGCACAACCCTAACCCTGCTCAATCCAACAGGATCCAGCTATTTTACATACCCACTGGGTCCTGTTGGGTTGAGCGGTAAACCCCTATTCCTGTTGAAATCTGTTGGACTCGGCAGGCAACTGAAAACATACAGAGTCGGACTCGGTTGGGTACTGGTAACTAACGCCAAGTTGGACTCAGTTGGACCCAGCAGACAACAGAGAAATATGGCACAGTTGGATTCTGTTGGATTGAGCATGCCAGTCGTTAGGTACCCATTACCCAACAACTTGGCAAGTTGGGTTGTGTGGGACCGTTTTGGATTGAGCAGGAAACTCACATGAGTAACCGTCGGACTCTGTTTGATTTAGCAGGGTAGTTTTGAGGAACTACTTGGGCGTTAGGGTTAACAGTGCCTTTGTCTATTTCATGGAAACCAAAGCAGTATGTAAAGCAAAAGGCAAGCTTACCTCCAGGGGAAAAATTTGCCCTAACCCTGCTGAATCCATCCAACTATGTCATACCCAATGGAGCCTGTTGGATTGAGCAGTAAACCCCTTGTGTACATTCCTGATGCAAAATGTTGGATCATTCAGCAGGCAACTGAACCGCATTATAACGCCAAGTTGGACTCCGTTGGATTCAGCAGACAACTGAAAATAAGGCACAGTGGATTGAGCAGGACACTCCTGTTGGACTCTGTTGGATTAAGCAGAGTAGTCCTGAGGAACTACTAGAGAGTTAGGGTAAAACAATCTGAACAGGAAGCACTATCATCTATAAAAAGTGTTTTTTTTTGTATATAAGGATAAAGCACAATTCCTTTCTCTACGATTTGTGCTAACTGATAAACAGCGTCATGAAATTGTCCCATGTGTACCGGTACCACAGTCATACCACCAGACTTCTAAAGGGTCCTTCTTGTGTAAAAGTTGGACAGGTACCAGTCTGGAGTTAGCTTCAGATCGAATCACTTCTTCTCTTTGTGTTGCAAAATGCAAAGTCAATTCTACCCCAAAATCTGATTTGAACTGTACATGTACTTACACGTACATGTACGTATAGAAAACAAACATACTGTACTCGGTTCAGTGTGCTAGCTTTAACTACTTTACATGTAGATGTTTGCAGACAACAGTCCGAAATATTTCTGGGATATGGTTGGAAGTGGTCTTTTGTGCCAAAAGGAATGTGTGTCTCCATTAGGCCCCCCAAAAAGTCTCCGGTTTCTGGTATGCACGCGTGTCGCCGTAGCCATGCACATCAGCAAAATGAAAAAGTTTTTTTTTCAATGAAAGATGATGTCTCAAAACCGTCAAACTCACTGGTTTGACTGGAATCCTGCTGCTGCACAATTTTAACGTGTTTTTAGATTGGGTTATGGTCGAGAATAAGCTTTATGTGGCCTCTCTGGACTCCTATATATTTGCACTAAGTTTCGTTGGGCACCATTTGCAGTCATCAGCCGACATTTGAAGCAAAAAAATCAGGTAAAAAAAAAAAAAGCCGCATCGCCGCACCACTTTTTGGGCAAGCTCCATACCAGAAACCGGAGACTTTTTTTTTTGGGGGGGGGGGCCTTACAATGTAATTTGCCATTGTTCACCATTATGGATTTACAGTGATCTCGACAACATACCGGTAGCCACTGCGCTGTCGATACACAGTAATGATGAAACCATGTTGGGCCATCACCTTACGTGATTTCTTTTTTGGAGACAGTTACGAGGCAAGCTTTGAGACAAAGGGAATTTGTCTTGCTTTGTCATCATCTATGTACAGACATTTTGCATTTTAAACATCACCATTACGTGTTCAATAAGTTTATTAGTTTCCTGTTGTGGACTAGTCTGTGGAATAAATTATGCTTTCACGGCAAGCGTCTTTGATCGCATGCAGATTATGCAAAGCAAACACTGCGTCGTGACCTCCAGATTCTGACCATTCAGCGGGCGCCTTCTAGGGTGTCTTCGGTAACCCGATGCTGTATGACAAAACCATGGCAGCTATTGACCAATCAACAGCTTTGGCCAAATTTCTGCTCTCAATGGCTTCGCAAGTTCTAAAAGCGGCTCTGGTTGGCTGGTGCGCAGGTTCGCATGAAATATACAAGCACAGATACATACATCAGACGTTTGCAGTGTGGCTCTGCACATGTGAACCTCTGATCCTCACGCTAGTTGTGTACTGGGGGCCAAGAAACTCCTCTCAACAAGTTTATTGAAAACCTCTATCCTTCAAAAGAAAGTAGCAAAATCACCAGAGTGGGGATCTTCCTCATACCGAAAAAAAGCAACAAAAAAGACACAATGCGTCATATTGCCGGAGGATTTCTCACTTCCTGGCAACCTGCCAAGTCCTAATGGGATCAAGGAATGTTTTCATACATTGCGTTGTGACTTCCAGCGAGTTTTGTCAAATGACGTTGAGTAGTCTTACATTAGTAGTTTTTCTTTTAGAAAAATTCAAAATGTGGGAGAAAATCACAGGTAAAAGGTATGAGTGAATTTATGAAATGGTAAAGGTCACCAGAAATTGTTTTCTTTAATGCTGTAATTTATGTCCATTGGTAAATTTCGTTTTAACTACTGAATCCAAATCTGCTTTATGGATATTGTTACTCTAGTCTTTATTTCACTGCCCTAGAAATATGCCTAAGTCTTTCAGTACTATTCACACATTGTACTTGTAGTTATTAAGCCACTGACCTCACTCCAAGCAAACCAAATATACATGTATGCATGTAGTACCAGCATACGTGTACACTGTACATGTGTAATCAGGGAATAATTGCAGCGCCTTAATGCTTTCTCAATCCCCATATTTACATATTATACTATGTAAGCATGCATGTAAATCAAGCACAATGGCCAAAGTTCACTGGCCCACTGGCCTGTGTGTACTGTACAGTATGCTATTACTGTAAATGCACGTATGGTTTAACGCTCGAGTGACTGGCGCGATTGGTGCATGCCAAGTGCTTCGGAAGCCTCTGCATTGTAAGGCGCTGTGGATGCATGTCCAGTTAGTGGCATCACACTCAGTGAAGACATGCAGGCATGTTCTCACGCCGAGTCCGTTATTAAGCACTAGTCGGGTTCAACTGTCAGAAATTTGAGTGGGTGGATAAAAGACAATTGAAGAAGACTTCACGAAGTCAAGATATTTTGCCAGCCTTCGGCGTGGGGTCATTAGATTTGTCTGCGTACACATATTGATCGGAGGCATTATTGAATGGTTGTTCCAGGGGGGAAAGATGCACGGATCGTTTATGACTGGCATGTTGACAAGCGGGAGTATTGGGGAAAGGTCAAATGTCAGCCAGACATGAATCTCTGTGGTATTGATAGGGATCGGCTGGCTTAAGGTCCATGTGGCGTTACCCTAATGCTGTCACTTAGCACAACGGCATGTCAACAACTTTCCGACCTGTTTTTTGTTTTTTATTTTTCCAGTTTCATTTTTCAGTATACATGTATACATGTATATGGAGCCTTTAGATATGCAATGTCATTCCTTAACGGTTTTTAACATCGTACAAAATAATGATTCTTCCAGACAAGTACATACATGTACATGACCATGTGTAAACACATACCACATGTAGTTCAACATGTAATTGTGTACATCTGAGACAATGGTATACAAATATTGAGTGGCTCAGCGTGGAATGGGAGGAATATTATCGCGAGGTAAAATCTGGACTTTTCCATTTCACGAGGCGAAGCCGAGTGAACTGGAAAAGTCCAGATTTTACCGAGCGATAATATTCCTCCCATTTCACAATTTAAAGCCACTCAATATTTGTTTTATATAACTGACATATAGATCCTTGTCATTTGATATATTTGAACCTTTTTTTCAATACAAACTGAAGGAAAATCTATCTCTCTCTTCCAAACCACCCCATCACGAAAATGTTTGAACCTAACGCTGTAGCGCTGGCTCTTTGGAACAATACGCGCTACGCGCAACGCTGAACGCGCACACCAGCATGCATTTGCACGCAAATACCGCGTCATGATCCTAACTGTTGAATAGTATTTCCCATTCCCCATGGGCGGATAGTACTTTTTGAGCCGCGGCGTGAATGGGAGCAATAACGAATGCCATGTGATGTGAGTTCCACCAATCAAATGACTAGGATCTGTATGTCAGTTATATAATTCCAAATGTTTGGCTGTTTTTAGCTTAAAAAAAAAAAAAGGCCTTTTACATAAATTTCGCCAAAACAAACTGCGTGTACAGTGGTACCGTGGTGAAATGCGGCGCATCCAAATATTCACTATAACCCCACAAAACCCTTCAAATTCTACACAAAGGTTTTGGAAGAATTTGCATAATAAAGGAAAGCACAGCCCAGCCACCATGTGCCATGAAAGTTAACAATTTACAAAGATTGAACCGTTGACTGCCTTCACATAGCACCTGGAGTATTCACATGATTTTTATGGATTCAAGATGTACCTGTACATTTATCATTATTTTGATGATTTTCTTCCCCGTTCCCAGACGGATCTCTCGGGCATCAAATGGCGTAAGTTCAGCTACGATTGTCCCCAGGAGCCCCTGGGCCCGCTGGAGGACCCGGTCCTGGTGTCCTACTCCCGCTGCATCGCGGCCAACATTCTCAGTGTCTGGCGCCGCGTCCCATTCATGAACACCGACCTCTTGCTCTCCCTGGATGTGTCCATGAAACCGGACCCCATTTGGACCAAAGAACTCTGGATATACTGGTACGGGGACGACCCCAATTTGGAGGAGAAAATCTCACCGGATTTGAAAGGTAAAAGTTTGGGACAAGTGTGATCTGTTTCGGGAGAAACATATCAAAAAGTTTCACATGCCTTCATATTTTGTATAGGCTTAGTGTAGTTCTTTTTTCCCTTTCATGATGTGGTCCAGTTTAAAAAAAACCCAAAATTCTCTTGTAAAGGCAGGGGGAGTATCAGATTTTTTTCGTCGGTAGTTTTTTAGTGGCTCTTAAGAACCAGGCATGCAACTTGTCCTCGGATCAGCTGATTTCCTCGTTTTTCACTTCTCAAGACTGCCATTACAAATTGAAAAACACTGTACAAATCCTTGTGTGGTTTGGAGTTTCCTCGTTTTTCCTTAATTCCTAGTTGCATGCCTGAAGAACGCCAAATAAAAAATGTATAAAAACACCACCACCAAAATCTTAGGTTTGCCTTGCAAGACTTTGATAAGAAAAGTAAATTGAATACAAGCACTGTGAGCTGAGGAATGCCCAGGCACTGCCAATTCTTTGGTCACAAGGGGGCAGTGTTTTTAAACTGAATATTTCCCGTTCGAGCAATGCAGTAAAAGTTAGTTCAGACGTTGCACATACACAGTTCTGTATTCATTGCCAGTCCTCACTCATAAATGTTTGTCCCTGTTTTCCTAACATGTAAACTGTGGCGGCCATTTATAGACATGGGATGAGTGCATGAATTTACATTGTTTACACAGACGGACCAGAACTGGACTATGACCGACGTAATAGTTCCATCATAAAAACATTTTTGATAAACACTGCCTTTGTCCCTAAAATAAATCAGATCAAAACAAGTTGACGGTCGTAAGATGCAAAGTTCATGTCTACACTGATAGAAATTGGCTGAGCAATGGAGTTGTTCAGTGATACAATGAAACCGCATATGTGTACATCTACAAAAATTACAATGTACACGGAAACAGCTAAATAGCCTAGCTTTTATTTGCTTGCACTTCCTATAATTATTTTTTTTATTTTGAACTAAAAGCCATTTCAAACAGATGGCACTTCGATGTAGACATTTTTCTGTATAGGCATCAGTTTTCTCAGTGTCATTTGACCTTCATGTTGCATGAATTAACCCTAACCGCCCTGAATCCTTCAAAATCCTCTTTGCCAAAGTGGAGGAATTTGGAGGATTGAGGTTACCTGGCAAGAGTGCGTTACTGATTTCGTAGAATGCACTTTGTCAAGGTCTTGGGCTGGACCTTGTGTTGTTTTTGCTCAGCCATGCATAAATATAGGCCTGGATTATGCTTGAAATCCTCCGTACTGCTCCAGGATGTCACTGGTCAAGCCTCAACATATTGATAGTCACTGCCGCATGATTTTGCAGGATTCAGGCAGTGGTCATCCCTCCACGGACCATATTCAAGAAATAATGGAGGAATTTGCAGGATTGAGGCTACACTTATGTAAATGCTATTTTTCCATGAGGTCAATTGGAGGATTTTGTAGGATTGAGGCTACATCCTAGCAAAAAGGCCTAGGGAGTTAGGGTTCAAATAAAACAGAGAATGCTGTCGATATTTGTTTTCACTCTAGGAATATGTTAATTGAGATTTTAAACATACAGAGATTTCAATTTGAAAAGTTTACCCAGTGACACAAGGATTTGCAGCTTCTGATGATTGCAATTTAGTCGTGCAATGGAGTCTGTAATTGAGCCCACGTCCGTCACTAGGTCCCCCTCCAAAGCTGTCATCAAAATGGGTCAAGGGGCCCCGCATGGAATGGTGCCCTTAATGAAAACCAAATGATCAGCGACGGAATCTGTGTTGGTTCCAGGCAACAGCAACAAAGCTTTACAAAAACTGATCTGATCGGGAGATTTTGGGTCCATGAAATGTCAATGGCTCTTCATAATCAGTGCTTGAGTTGAGCTATTGGTGGCTCTGTATATCCCTAGGCCAGCAGTTTCTATGAAAAGGACAATTGCGATACATGTACACACTTTATCAGCTTAAGTTCCCTCAAATTTACATGTTTTATGTACGGTATCTTCAAACTCTTTTCATGCCTGTTTGTTGCAACAGTAGCCAAGGCTTGAAGGTAAAGACACTTGCTTGAGTATACGTACATGTAGGAGTTTATAGCAGGGTTCACCCTTAACTTTTTTTTGTTCACAAGCCAGCCGATAAGTGAACCAAGGGTCTTTTCAATAGTCCGCAATGTATTTTTTTTACATTTTTGCTCCAGAATAAACAACAATGTTATTAATAATTTTGAATCACCAAGCGGACTACAATGTACTTAGGGAATGGTTTTGACTACCCCGCTGCTGTATTTACTCGCATTTGGCAGGCGGGCTACCGCTAAGGTCGAACCTTGTACCGGTATATTGTAGGGTATAATGCATGTGCTAGTGATTTGCTCGATTGAATCCCCCATCCACCTAAAAAACAAAAAAACAAAATGGATTACAGGTGCAAATCAACCCCAGGCACCTGTGAGTTGTACAATTTGTTTGCACAGGGATACAAATTAGAAAACTTTGTTGTCCATTGTGGTCTTCCTTTTCCTACTGTCCATTGAATCTGGTGGGGATTCCAACACTAAACTGCTTCATGACTGGCCAACTGAGTCGGATTGTACTGTGCTATGTGTAGGTCATCATGGGACACAAAAGAGTGGGCCAACTCACTTTTGCTAGTTCCATTCTAATACCTGGCAGGCATTTACAGGCCTTTTCATCCCAGCACAATGCCTCCTCCCTCCTGGTCCTACATGTACATGTACATGTACATGTGCAGTACATGTAGGGGACCATCAGACCGCCTGTGTTGGTTTTGTTACAGTATACAACTTACAAGAACATGTACCGTATATTCACGTTTATTTCATGGCACAAGTTTTGCTGGAATGAAGTCTATCTGAAGTAGATTAATAAGTTAATTACATTTGTATGTGATGTAGATTTGTATTGTTGACAAGGTCACCTTTGAAATGTGGCTGGTGGAGGGTATCCATTGAAAACTGTTGTTAATAATAATTAATAAATACCTTGGAGAGTTGGTGGTTTCTGATTGGTCGAGACTCGATCACGTGGCCGGGCATTAACGGTGATAATGGACCGGCTTCAAAGATCAAGCGAATAAATGGCCCCTGAACCAGCATTGATCCAGCCTCGTTCAGCCCCATGCAAGCCAATGATTGGTCAAAATATAGTAACAGTCCTGCGGTAGCTTGTAACAATAGAGCACTGCACATGCGCTCAACCCCCATCGCGTGAGACTGACGCGCGCGTACGCATCACAGTTGCTAGGGATGCGTGCGTGCGCGCGCGTAAGGAAGTTTTGAAACGACATCGTAGTACTGAGGATGTTTACGACGAAAGCGTAGATCTACGATTTATTTTCTTTGAACACTTCACCCACCGACATATTTACCTTTCCTAAACCAAGCATCTTTGTAATTCCGGACACAAGGAATGTGTAAACGAGATTTCAGCTTCCTCCATCAGGTAAAGATATGAAAACATTGTTGTAATTTGTTTCGCTACGGCAGCAGTTTCTGTTGAGTTTACGTCGTTATAGCTGTTAAGCTAAAATATGGCCCATGAACATGAACACAAAAAAGTCTGGAAATATCGCCGAAAGAAAGTCACAAAATTGAGGCATTTTAACTGTTTATTTCGTTATAAAAGTATTTATTAATGGGAATAACAGTGTGAGGAGCCGGTCTTCACTGCGTGATAATGACCGGGTGTGGGGGTGACGGTGACCGCTGTTAATGGACCTCGACTTCGTCTCGGTCCATTAACAGCGGTCACCCCCACACCCGGTCATTATCACGCAGTGAAGACCGGCTCCTCACACTGTTATTCCCTTAGTATTCTACCTGTACATGTACCGTATCATTTAAAACTAGACACCCCCCAGCAAGTTTTTGTTCCAAAACGTTACTACTGCACCTGGAAATAACTTAAAACATTGGGCTCCAATTGTAAAACAACGAAACCACAATGTAAATTGTGTCAGTTTTCAAACCATAAAGCCAAATTTCTACTTGCCACAAAGTGAAGTTTACATCATGAAATTTTAATGGATATTGAAATGTTAATTGGCCGTTAACACACCGGTATAACATAATTTTATTATATATTT
Source organism: Patiria miniata (assembly GCF_015706575.1). Taxonomy (NCBI): domain Eukaryota; kingdom Metazoa; phylum Echinodermata; class Asteroidea; order Valvatida; family Asterinidae; genus Patiria; species Patiria miniata. The sequence goes on from NW_024037061.1 coordinate 15,739,955, forward strand.
TTCCTGCATTGTTGCATGTAGTATCCAGTACATGAATGACAGGTTTCGGTGACCGTGTTGTTATGCTTTTGGGTTGATGCAATTGCAAGTCAACCAAAATACTAAATAATCCTAAATATGTACGTTTAGTCATAGCTATGCAATGCTTGAATTGCGTTTTGACCACAAATCTGATAAAAGAATTAAAAAAAAAAAAACCTTTGAATATTACAGACGCAGACCCCCACCCTAATTTCAATGTGCAAAAGAGTCATTCTGCCTTAACCCACAAATTTCAATGCCTTTGTTGCGTTCACTGTTGCTTGTGTCCTTTCACTATGCTCTATGGTTGCATCAGTAGGTTTATGGCCTTCAATGGGTTAAGAGTTGTTGGGTAGCTTTCACCGCGTTCCCACTTGAATTTGGAAAAGGTGGATCACGATCCGGCATTTTGGTGTGATCGTTATCTTACCACAACGAAACCGCAAGTCGCGTTCCCACTTATGCTTGATCCACCTTTTCAAACGGAAATGTTGGGTCTGAAAGGTCACTGAGTTCGGAATTACGCGCGCTCTGTGGAGTGCCAGTAGTGTTGCATGCTAGGCCAGGATGGGTCAGTTTTTAACAGCGCTATGAATTCACCGACAAAAATTACGCGAATTCACCGACATAAATCACGGATAGAGGATCCGTACGTGCATAAATTAACTGGTGAAATCGAACAGCGCCGCTCATTGTGTGACATCACGGCAGAAACCAATGCATCGATAAGGGATTCCCTGGTTCTGAAGGTTCTCATTAAAAATGGTCACATGATGTACTACGACATCTTTTCAAATTTTCTATAATCAATACTACAGATTTGTCACCTCCAGACGCACCGCGTTATCGGCACTATTCTCATTGCGTATTCGTAAGCTTTTCCATGATTCTGTGCCAAATTGAAGTGTTTTGGAGAGTGCGGACTCAGAGTCATTTATGGATGGAAAAATAAGTAAAATTTTTCGGAAAATAAAAGGTTTAGAAATGGAAGAATACGCAACGAAAATTGTAAAAGGCCTAGTGTAGTTTCAGGATATACCACGTGCATGCGCGGTGCTAGCCCGTAGTTCAGCGGTTGTTTATTGTGCACGTTGTGTACGTTGGAAATTTTCACATGAGCTACATGCCTGAAAGCGTGTTTCTTCGTTCTTAAGACCGCAACATTTTCGCGCCACTCGTGCACCGTGCGGATGTTGACAGGTCAAATTGCCGGATCAGATCCACCTTTTGCGTTCCCATCTGCCGTGATCCGCCAATTGCCGGATCTGATCCACCAATTGGGGGATCTGTATCCTGGTCCAGAGGTGGATCAGAAAAGGTGGATCTGATCCTGATCCACCTTATAACGGTTAGCGTTCCCACTACACACAATTGCCGGATCTGATCCACCAATTGGGGGATCTGATCCGGCAATTTGGCAAAAGGTGGATCAGATCCCCCAATTGGTGGATCAAGTGGGAACGGGGTCTTTGTTGCCAGTTATCAGCCGGATTATTGTGTTATTATCCTGCCTGGCTATATGGTTTTACCCCTGCACTGCCTGTACAGTAAAGTCTGGCTGCATTAGTTTATTTGGGAATATGTAACCTTGACAGTAGGCAGCAGGCATGCTGACTGGGCGCCATTTTTTTTTTTTGGTCTGATTGATCTGTGATTCGACCTTCGCTGCTCTGCCCAGCTTGGCTACGTGATCTAACCCGACGAGGTCCTGATTTATGCCATGCGCTTGAATACTGTTGTGCACACAGGTCATTTGTGTAGGACTGTTACTGAAGTCACCGTGCATATATGCAATTCAATTAAGATTCTGTGATGCCAAAGTAATGGATCTGAATTCTATTTAATTAGTGGTTGTTGGGAACTCAAGAAATTCCATTTGCCAAATTTTGTTTTTGTCAAATGTCAGTTGGTGCTTAAAGGTTTGCATGTATACGTGGATAGGATGAGAGGTATTGATAATTTTGTAAGAGTTGTAAAGACATGTGTAAAAACTCTTGAATTTGACCAAACTTCCAGCATTGCTGGTGGAAAATATTGTGAATTGCCCCAGTTCATGAGACAAATTAAAAAAAGGGGCTGTTTCTCTTTCATACATGAAGTTTTCTTAAAGATAAATCTGTTGCTCATTTGCTAAATACTTGTACTAGGCATTGTTTTTGGTGGTGTTTTTAAAAGACAAATGGAGTTGAGGTGTAAGAAAAGTGTGAACCTGATTCTTTTTTCCTGTCGATGAAAGGCAACTAATTTCAAATTTATGTTACTTTTTTCTTAAAACTTGACATATTATTTTGCCAAAAAAGCAATCAAAAGTTCTCTGAAATATTTCACAATTAATAGTACTTTTGAAATTTGAAGCACTCTCCTAAGACTTATTTTAAGAATTTATTTAAAATTGTAAGCACTTTTTTGCTTCTTGATATTTTTTGCTAACTTGCATTGAATGACTCAAATAAATTAATTGCCGTCCAACTACACGATTGTACTTCTGTTATTATTGAAGAAAGGAAATTCACGTCACATTTTGCCCTTTATTCGAAATCAAAGTGTCCTAGCTTTGCATAACCTAATGGAGCTTTCACCAATTCAACGAGCGCAGTACTCTGAGAAAGTGTAGATCTCTATCAATATCATCTTGACTGCTCAGGAAACTAGGCAGATTTCCTTCAGCACAACGGAAGCCGGCCAGCTCTCGGGTGAGCCCGCCAATGTTGTGATGTCATCACGGGCTTTGCTCTGAGGCTCGGGCCAGCTTAACGCACCGTACGCACGGCTGAAGACTTGGTTGCTGAAGACGTGCTTGTTTATAACGCCGCCGTGCAGCCAGAGCTTTATAAATAGACTGCAGTTTACCCTCGTCGCAGTTACCCTGTGTCACTTTGGGAACTGGTTTTGTCTGAAAGGAAAGATTCCCTGTCAAAATCACGCAAGTGCAGTGTATAAACGTAGACAACTTTGAGGAAGTCCCATGTGCGCGTAGCCGGACTATTGCCAAACTCGGTGTGAAAACTCAATCCATACGGGTAAAGGATGGGACCTACAAATAAGTAACAGCCCAAGTTGAACTATACCGAAGGGCTCAAAGTTTGTTTAGCCTTACCCGTTTTCACCTCTAAAACTAGTTGATAGAAAGGAGTTAAATCGGGCAAATGAGCAAAGCAGTTTAGAGAACTGTTTCCCTATGGCCCCCGTGCGCGAACAAAAGAGGGCGCCTTGTAACCACTTTTGAGAGCCCCTTGACGAGACACCGCATGTGCGAACTGTGCTGGTACGCACGACTTATTTATCCTGAATGTGCACAAAGCTAAGCCATAGCGTGAGCCCTGAGTGTTGTCAGCGCGCGAATACTTTCGAATTTAGTTTGCAATGGTCTCCAGCCCCCAGACTAATCCCCGCCCCAATAACTTTGGATCATTCGAAATACGCAGTGGATGGACGGGGAACCAGTCTAGGTCTCCCCCAACTCTCCTTTTCTGGCCGTTGAGGGGGTACTTGTGCATGGAGCCCATAAGGTGGCAGCTTCAAATCCCTGTCCAGTATTAAAATATGAACATGTTAATTTTACCATATTTTATACAAATTTGATAAATCAATTTTTGGCCCCAAATTGGATGGTCTAAACAGTGAGAGCAACAGATACCAATAAGATAAAGTTGACGGTTGCCCCACTTTATCTTAATTAATTGCTAACTTCACCATACAAACCTTGAAAGCGTAGCAACAGATACACAAACATAGATTGCAGCAAGTACAGAGCTGCCCTGTCATTTATAATGTGGTGAATCTTTTCTTAGTGCCTGTTACGGTAGAAATTATGGTTTGTCAATGAAGCTTTATGTAGTCGGATGAGTACCTGCATCTCTGATCTGAAGCAAACATTCACATCGACGAAACTCATTTTGTGACAGCAATTTTCTCAATTCTCAATTTTCTTACAATCAAAAAGATTCCTAACACATGCCCCTGATATTAAAATCATCTTACAGTACCTCATCTTTCATTTACTATAGAGCATCAGCCTTCCAGTAAAAAAACCCATCTACTTAAATCAGTAATGAGGCTGCTCATTTCTCCCCCGCAAAGATCAAGCTCTAAATCAGATGCCATTCTGGGAGCTATTTATAGTCGTCGCCCATTCCCTTGGTTAACATTCAAGCTGCAACCACACTGTGTGGCATGTACTCTAGCTACCGCCTCCTCATCTTCTCCCCCTGTGTAATTATCAATACTTTTTTTTTTTATTGTAAACCGCCACCTGCCTAGTTGGGTTAATTTTCGATCCAATTCCCTGGATAAATGCCTGGACGCAACGGCCGTCCACCGGCGTGCGTGGTTACACGTAATATCAGCCAAGCCAAAGAACAGGTGACGAGGAGGAGGAGGGGGGGGGGGGGGGGGGGCTGAGAGAGATGTAGGCAGGGTGGACTCTATTTATTATCCTCTGGGCTATTCTTTGATGACAAGGGGGAGACACTGGTGGGAATATGGTTATAATTTGGAATAAATGAATAGCTTTTTGAGGAGTGTTTTTTTTACACATGTGGAGTTTTATGATGAGATTGTTGGCTAGGATGTTAACAGCTTTCCCCGGTCTGTTTTGTGGGTTTTGTTTTGTTTGTGAGCACTCGATGCTTGTAATTTTCATCTTACCATCATAGGTTTTTCTCCTACATGAAATTACAATCAATTTCAACATACATGTACTATTCAGTTTAAAATTATTTTGTGTGTGGAATAAAGGCGGTGTGAATAGGGCCAGGGATACAAAGTTAAAGCAATGTGAAGAATGTTTATTTCCTTGGTTGTACAAAATAAGCGTCGTAAATGCTAACAGTTCATAGATTAATTCAAAATGATCCTTAAGTTTATGTAAACAAGGCATTATTCCACGCAAAGTTATGTTCGTGATTGATTTCAAAAGCAATATTTATTTATGTTCATGTTTGACCTGACAGTTTTCCCCCCACAAATTCAAAAGACCAAACCCACATGAAGTTCACTATGTAGGGTACCATAGCACATGGAGATCTTGTTCCTAGAAACATTTTTCAGCAAGTTGACAGGTTTATGTTCGTCTAGCACGTTTTGTGAAGGCCTTGAAATAACTTTCCCAGAACAGGAACTCTGAGATTTCCAGTGCAGCCTTATGACAGTGCATACTTTTGCACACAAGCCCATTGGCCTGGTACTAACATTCTATCATGCACACATAGACCTTGACCCCAGATCCTTTGTCAGCCTGGATCTTTACAATGTCTGTTCTAAGAAATGTGTACATTGTTGAGGCTATCAGGGAAAACCCTGGATTCTTGAGCTGAGTAGCTTATATAAACCCTAACCCCTTGGGTATATTTACTAGAAAGTATCCTGAATCAGCCAAAATCCATCAAAATTGCAATGCAAAAACATTTTGGTGGCCAGTGAGTCCATCAGAATCCACCAGTTAGCCAGGAGTAAATCTGTTGAGATCCTGAATCCATCAAAGTCCCCCAACTGCTCAATATGGAGGTATCCTGAATCCATCAAAATACTACAGTACCGCTAGGCTTCATGTCCCGAATCCATCATAATCCCCCAACTTTTTCAATATGGAGGTATCCTGAATCTGCCAAAATCCCCCGAGACAGGGGTGTGGATTTTGATGGATATCAGGTATGTTAGGGTTAAAATAGCCAAAATGTACACGTACAGTGTACAAGTCGGTCATTCTATAAATTTGAAGGTCATATACAATATTGACAAATTATAAAAAAACTACCAAATTATTATCAAATATCTTACTCGACTATTAGTGAATAATAGTGACAAGCATCCTGTGAAATCATGGCACCTGGTGTGCTGTCATTTTCAAGAATAGTGGAATTTTTGTATCAATTTCCAACAATGGTTGGCCGACCATCGTTGACAAAAAAAGTTCCCTTCTTTCAAATACTGCCTCCAGGTTACCAAATTTAGTTAGTCCACATTTTGTTTGCAATCAGTTGCACATCCGTGAATGGCTGCAAGCCGGCTGGTCTGGTTCCCTGACCCCGACCTCAATAAATTGCCACGTTTTGTCTGAAGTAGGGTCACGGAACCAGACCACAACAATGGCATTTTTTTGGGTTGTTCAAGCATCTATACACAAAACTTTAAACAGGTCAGTACATTTGCTATAAAATACTAGCCCCCTAGTCCATCCATTTCTGAAAATTACAGCAAAAGCAAATGTTGTACTTCTATGTGCACAAAACAAAATCAGACCCTTCTTTTAAACATGGCTCTGCCAATGACTTGCCCTTTCCAGACAATTTTAAACAAAAATCAGGTCCTCAGAGAATCCCGCAAAGCCAAGAGTAGCTATTTGGGACAATATTCCCACATGGGCCTGCATGGTCTGGCCCACCTGTTGTAGCCAACAGTGCACTGCCCATCCCCTGACTGGTTTTACTGCCCAATTAATCACTCGTCAGGCTGGCATAACTTTGTTAGCCAGGGTGACAAGTCCTGTATGACCTGAAAGGGTCAGCCTGAGGTTTGTGTGCGTAGATGAATTACTGTACGTGTACATGCTAGGCCCCCTTCAATGGCGAAAGCATTGTACAAGCTACAATGTAAAGATGCCATTGAAGGGGGCCTTCGTGACAGAAGTGAAGTCGTTCCAGGATTGTCTGTAATGCTTTGATTATGCACAGTACAACATGTAATATACACCAACCACTGTATTTTTCCAGTGTAACTTTTTGTACTGTTACTAAATTCAGGGGTGTGAAATCTCAGCTTTAAAGCGATTTCAGCTTTTTTTTGTTTTGGATTTCAGCTTTTTTTCAGCTTTTTCCCTCACTTGCTGTGTACAAAAGTATAGGAGATTTCCAAAGTTCAGCTTTTTTACACCTTTTCCAGCTGTTTTTAGCTATTTTTATCAGTGGTCACTCACACCTCTGTTAATTATTCATGATCCAAATATGACTTTTGTGGCATTTTTTCCCCTTCAAATCTCTTTCAGCCACAATAAATTCTTAACCGCTGTTGCCAATTTTAGCAGATTTTTTTTTAATAGATCCAAAAGCTTATCTGAGCAATAGGCGTATCATTTAGATCCAATAGGAATTTGCCAACAGTAAAAAGACTCATTAAAAAAATATCCATGCTGGTATTTATTGTGGCCATGAAAACAGACCCAATTTTATTGACAGGAATTAAAATGTGGCTGGCGCCAGTGGGTATGCCTGCTGCGTTTGGTTATAAAAATGCAAATCAGTTGTAAAATAACCCAGTACTAAACTTCATGAATATATATGGTAACAAGTCTCAAAATTTAACTCAGTCAAGTAACAGTGTAAGATGAGTACATAATTGGAATGAACCCAGACTTTATTATATGCGCACTCATAATTTAAATAGGTTGTGGAATGCTCGAAGACATTTCCGTCATTTTTCGGGTATATGTAGCCTAAGGTGTGATGAAATATAAACGACTATTGTTTCTGTCATGAAATGAGTACAAAGGGTACTTTTGAGAGCTATTTTTCAGGTCCTGTTTCGACCCGAACGTGCAATTTGTGTAAAAGTCGTCATTGCGGGCAGCAAACAAAACACAGTAAATCGTGACGTAATAAACAGGACTCGTTTATGCTACTCTGCATCAGGAGTCCTGTTTATTACGTCGCGATTTACTGTGTTTTGTTTGCTGCCCGCAACGACGACTTTTACACAAATTGCACGTTCGGGTCGACACAGGTATGACAGGACTTGAAAAACAGCTCTCAAAAGTACCTTTTGTACTCATTTTATGACAGAAACAATAGTCGTTTTTATTTCATCACACCTTAGGCTACATATACCCGAAAAATGACGGAAATATCTTCGAGCATTCCACAACCTCTTTAATAATGAAAAAGAACACAGAGATTGTTAACAAATCAGCATGAATGTTTAATTAGTGTACTTTTATCGAATGCTATTTTTCTTATTTTACATGTTGATGTACCTGTATAAGTTCTAAAAGGTCCTGCAGAAGTCCAATGCACTCAAGATGTATGAGTTGTGCTCCAAAAAAAGAAAAAAAGAAGAGATGATCTTCAGTGTACTTGATGTTGTTGAACCAAGTGCGTAACGTAAATTTCCAGCGTGATGGCATGATGAATGTGTTGAATTTCTCAAGCATGGCAAGAATGCCAGTAAATCAGAGCCCTGCACCAGCCAGAGTTTCCCCGTTTTATTATTGGATAAGTTCTTGTTCATGCGGGGGCTTCGAATATCACACAGGAAAAGGGGGTCACGGTGTCCTCATCATGCACTGTGCTGGGGGTTATACATGGTTTGTCGGTATGTAAGCTGACAGCAGCAGGTCAAGATGGGATGGCACGATATCGATTCAAGACACATGAAGCATGCACTGTAAGTAGAGACTATCACAATGAATAGTATTCCAGGCACAAAGTAAAATCTGAGCAATTACCAGTCAGCTATTCATTGTATGAATTTTTACTATGATACAAGTTTGTGAAAAAAATTATGTAACGCTAAAAATTAAGACTTTCACTCATTCCAGTTTCCCGTATTGATGAGTGCACAGAGATTGTTACCAAATTAAATACATACAGTGTACAATGTACATGTAGCCTATAGCATACATTTACATGCATGTACAGTAAAAATTGACAGTGCAGGCTCTAAGCATTTTTATGCATAATGACAGAACCCGAAGGATCAGAAAAAGGCTTGCGGGAGATTAAACTCTGCTGTCAAGACAGATTGACTGTAATATAACAGCGATATTACTACATGTACGTAGGCATGCCTTTTCATTGGGATATTGAAGATGTACATGTACCAGTACTTCTACAGTATTTTAACTCTCTGAGTGTACACGGTCAGTACAGCATACACGTATACGGAGGTTGTGAAACCGAATGCACATAAATGTATTAGATTCATGCATTATTAGATAGAATGGCATAAAAAGTGAAAGTGTGGCAGGATTCGAGTCGGGGAATGAGAAAGCTTTTCCAGTTCGGAATGAAACGGTTTTCCCTTCATAATTACAACAATCCTTTTTATAATCTGGGGGAAAAACAATTCCCTAAATTATCCAGAAGGTTGCTGTTGCATAAACACAGCACGGTCTAATTTTCTGGATTGTGAAAATATAATTTAGTAATTATTTATATATTTGCAGTGTAAATTGATGTACTGGTCTTCATACAAATTAATTATCAGATTGATTGTGTATTTGTGAGTACATGTACAATTTATGATTGACAAAGTTAAAGCTTGATTTGAATAATGCATTCAAATTAATATCTTACATGTAAATCAGCTGCAGATTTATCTTTGAATTAATAAAGCCTTTGAAAGAAAGCAAGAACCTACAGAGGGATTTTTTCTTCTAAAGTTGAAATGCATACATGTACTTGATGAAATACATTTCATGTGTTCATCAGAATCCTTTCTCAATCCTCAACCACTCCGTGGGCTACGCTAATCATGGTCCCCCGTGGTTCTCACAGTTGATACCACAGCACTGTGTCAAGTTACAGGTGAATATATTATTATTAACGGGCTGGGGGGGGGGGGGCTCATGATATGCAAAGAGGTCTACGCATCTACGGCATCTCATCAAGAGGACTGTTTTTTTTTTATCATTATCATTTGAGATGTTGTGTGTAATTCAACTTTCTCTATCTGTGTTGAAAGTGTTAATTACAAAGTGACAAGATAATTGTCTGTGCTGTGATTCATGGCCATTGAATGTGGATGAAAGGAAAGTTGGAATTTGATTGTGCACAACCGTGTTTGTACATGTATGTGTAGCCCATGTGGCTCGCTGGCTGCATATTGTTCAACAACAACTACAAACAAAAATCTTTCACCCCAAAAAAGTCATTTGTATGTGACAGGCTTAAGTTTGATTTTAAAAAGTTGAACAGTATACTTTTCAAAATAAGATAAAAATGTCTATAAATGTAATACATTGTAATACAGTGTGTTCAGGTAATATTGATTGTGCATGCTTTGACATTGTATCAAATCAGAGGACAGAAGAATTTCCTGGTGTGCATGCATGAATGTGTTTTGCTACAACACTGTACATGTAATAACCATCATCAAGATTTGTATTCAAGGTCCATGGTGGAAACATTGATGTTTCAATCCATGAAGCCATTTAGTTTTACTGCAGGCATTTTAAGCAACCTGGGTGCATTTTAATACCACCCTATTAAATTTAACAGCAAAAACACCTTCCCCTTACCCCGTAAACACTCAACTTGACTGGCCAAGCTCAAGTCTTTCCCCCAGGGAGGCTATTTTATAGGGGCATGTCTCTTTGCTGGAATCACTTCAGATCACTCAATATAATTTTTTTGTTTACTTTTTAAACATTGAACGTATTCTTTTTGTATTTTAAAACAAGTTTTGTTTTTCAAGATTGTTCCTGCTTGAGCTTGAGAAGGAGTGTGAAGATCTTTGATTCTGAGAAACTGGATGTTTGTGGATTATGTTTGTTTTGCAATTATTAAATCAATAGAGTTTGTACATGAGTATGTACATGCGCTGTAGTAAATCTATACTACAAATCCCTTTCAGCTGTGAAAGGGAGATTATTTGTATGTTCTGTACCAATACATGTGTACTACATGTACGTTTACAGTGAATGTACATATGTACATTTAGGAACATTCAGGGGCGGATCCAGGAATTTTCGCAGGGGGGGGGGGGTTTCATCAGCCCAAAAATCTGAAAATGTACACACTTTTTTTTTGTCCGGACACTTGGCCTCCGTAAAATCAAAAACAGGGGGGGGGGGGGGGGGGGGGGGGGGACGGGACCAATTTCAAAAGGGGGCGCCGTTCAAATTCGACGATTATTAACACTCATTACAGAATGGTGTACCGTATTTTGAACAGGCGGACATTAGACCAGTATAATTTTTTGGGGGGGGGGGGGGGACTTATTTTTTAGGAATTTGTATGAGAATTTTTTTTTAGACAGAGCTGGGGGGGGGGGGGGGGACGGGACCAATTTCAAAAGGGGGCGCCGTTCAAATTCGACGATTATTAACACTCATTACAGAATGGTGTACCGTATTTTTTAGGAATTTGTATGAGAATTTATTTTTAGACAGAGCTGGGGGGGGGGGGGCGGGACCAATTTCAAAAGGGGGCGCCGTTCAAATTCGACGATTATTAACACTCATTACAGAATGGTGTACCGTAGGGGGGGGGACGGGACCAATTTCAAAAGGGGGCGCCGTTCAAATTCGACGATTATTAACACTCATTACAGAATGGTGTACCGTATTTTTTAGGAATTTGTATGAGAATTTATTTTTAGACAGAGCTGGGGGGGGGGGGACGGGACCAATTTCAAAAGGGGGCGCCGTTCAAATTCTACGATTATTAACACTCATTACAGAATGGTGTACCGTATTTTGAACAGGCGGACATTAGACCAGTATAATTTTTTTTTGGGGGGGGGGGACTTATTTTTTAGGAATTTGTATGAGAATTTTTTTTTAGACAGAGCTGGGGGGGGGGGGGGTTACCCCCAAACCCCCCCCCCCCCCCCCCCCCTCTGGATCCGCGCCCTGACATTTTCACAATGAATGTACCAGTATGCCCATTTTGTTCACCTGCCTACTGTTGTATCACTGTATTGCAGGTGTACTTGATGTTAAAGTTGTTACTTTATCATTTTTGTTACAGTGGATGCACAAAAGGTCACTCAGGCCTATCTTGGAAATACAAAACCATTGCCCTTTAACTCTGCCCTAACGCTTCAGGTCAATAATCAGTCAAAGTTTTGAGCAGAGGTGTTGCAGTTTTTCCTGAATTACTTGTCCTTCAGATTGCCTTGCCTCACTCAGTTGTTTTAATTGATCAAATTGGCCTGTAACTGTAAGACCGTAAGACACACCAGCAGAATTTGTGGAATTCCACACTGATGATGTGTCCAACTCGTGTTTTCCAGGTGTATTCGTTCAATTTGGTTGCACACCTTCTGGTCACGTTACTGTGGCAACCAGGAATGCCATTCTTGAGTTTTTCTCTTCTTTATATTTTTTGGTTGGTCAGTTGACCCTGAGGTTAGGCAAATACTGGTTTGGTAGTCAACCCCGCTGAGGCAGTGCGGAGGAATTCATGGATTTACAGCCAGAAACATTGTACCAGAAAAAGGCACTTCTAAAAGGGCAAGTGTTGACTGAGGGGTATTCATAGGTGTACTGGGGGGGGGGGGGGGGGAGCAGAAGAAGGAAGGTCAGGGGCAGGCTTAGGGACTGCCTTCAACTTCAGGCTGTCAAAGATTAACAGGGACTTTGGGGATCAGACGTTTGACATTGAAGGGGTGTAAGTTAGTAATTGTTTCCTTTGAAAATGCTAATGTCTGTGAGACCATTCCAAGTGGCAGCAAGGCAAAAAAAAAAAAAAAAAAACCCAAAAAGGCAGCCTGTAGGCTTGGGATTTGATTGACATGGAAACTATAGCACACAGTATCTGACCCGTCAGTTTTCAGATACACACAATAATGATTCTTTTGAAAACTCCTTTAGGAGTTAGGGTTGGGGGATGGGATAAGTTTCAACTAGGACTGTGAATCGGAGCCGTGTACCCGACCGTTGATGTCAGGAACCGGTTCCAGATTATGGGATCAGGTACCCGTAACCAACTTTACAAATTACTCAGTAACTTGTCAGACAATTAGAAGGCAAGGTTTTGAAGGTCATTTGTGGGAAATTCTCAAAATGAAAACAAGGCTAAATGAGAAACAAAACAAATCCATGTGTACGACGTTCGCAAAAGTTGCAGTTTATACCGCAAAGCTACGTACATAAGGCTCACTGTTCACACTTGTATCTTGCTGTATTGACCCATCGATGTGGTAGTATTTTGGAGCATACCTTATGAACAATCTGGACACCAACTTGGGTTGGGTTGGGTTTCTTAAACGGGTACCCTGTTACCCATGTTTTTTTCAGTTAGGTATCCGGTTCCCTGACTCGGATTTTATTTTGACATACTGTACTGGTAGGTTCAAATGTCAGTAAAAAAAATATCTAGTCATAACTTCAGTTGCATGTAGGTAATGATTCACATCAATTCATGTTGGTGCATTCATTTTTCTTTTCAAATTCCCACTTTAATTTTGAAATATTAGTATGTCTAATCTCATGTCCATATATCAAATTACGGAAAATAAGTGAGCTTTCATCCCCGGACCTAATTGAAATTTTTAAGGTCATCCCTTTATTTTTGTGGACAAAGGACTTTTTATTCTTTGATTCCAGTAAATGGTGAACACCATAATGGGTTAATGAATCCCTCACTTTGCAACGAGGCGTCGGATCTATTGTCCAGAGATGTCTCACTCATGCAAGCGCTTGTCCCAAAGTGTCTACATCATTTATTGCCAGCTGCTAAAACTACGCAATTTTCTCACAAAGATCCCGGCTGATATATAATTATTCACTGTTGAAACGCCAAAGGAGGAGAGGCTTGTTTACTCATATTTTTTCTTTCTTTTTTATTGGGAAAAAATAGTCTTTGGGACTGTAATCTAAGCTTTGTGCCGGGAACTGGCACATGTGGGTCCCCTCGGAGATGAAGAAGACCATGTGGCCATCCCATGTGGCCGATTTTGGAGTTAGTATGTGGGTCGCGACCCCCAAAGTGCTGGGGTCTGGCTTTGTTATTAACGATCACCATCCCCACATCTCCAGACAGATTCACAATAGCCTTACATTCATGTGTGTGCATGCACGTGTTCCGCTCGGTTCCACTTCCACAGTCGCCGGTACCACGGCAGAAAATGCATGAATTCATTTTAGCTTGCCGGGCACCGGTTAGCCCAGTTTGTTTCCACAATGCAAACAAATCCAAAGTACAAGTGTGCTGAAGGAAAAAAAAAAAACTGGCGGGTTTTGGTAAATTGGCATGTGGAGGATGCTATAGGAATTCTGCTGTGCTTTAGGCGTTTTAATGTGATTATTGTGGGAGTATGGGTGATGAATTGAAAAATCAATTTGGAGTGCAGTGCGTGTTCTGTGGGCATGTGAAACCTTTTGCTGTAGTTCTGCCCTTATGCTCCCTCATAGTATCTGCTCTGTCATAAAATTATGCGCTGTCATAAAAATATGCTCCGTTATAAAATTATGCTCCATCAAGAAACGTTCAACAAGGTTTAACATTTTATTGACAATACTGAATATTGTAGTGAACGTTTCTTTGGCCATTCCGCAGCTAAAGCTTCAGTATTTACATTCATACAAAGTACTGTAACTATCCATAGGTACTATTAGGTAGAGTTGATTAACACGTGTTTTCGACATGGCCTTGCTCGGGTTACAAAATGCACATCATGTACATGTTCATCCTTTGTTAAAAAGGGGCTGTTGCTTAGGGGTGATTTTTTTCTTACATTTGTGTATCAATTTCATCCATATGTAAATGTCATCATGGGACAACTTTATTGAGCATCACATAATTTTGTTGACCATACAACACAGTTTGCTGATCTACAAAACAGATAACCAGCTTACGACTGTGAAGTGTGATTTATTATGCTTGGTTTTTTTTTCTTTGCGCATAATTTTGCTTAAACGTCTTAAACATCGTTTGCTGCTGAGCCACATCATGAAATTGTGCCGTAGCGCTGGAGGAATAATGGTTGTTGAACCGTTGCAGTGCCTCCGGGGACGATTACATTGGCCGTATTTCTGATCCAATTAAATTTCTCCCTTAGCGCTGTCATTTGACTATCAGGAAATGTGATCATGTGACCTGTAGTCACCTGACGTATGTAAAGATGTAATTTACTGATAAACATGGATTTATATGTACGTACATGTAAATCTAACAGAATTAGCTAAAGATTGAGGTGTGTATGTTAACTAATGTGTGACTTTATGTTCCGTATCATTAGTCCCTGTACTGCGCCACACCACCAAAGCAGTGCATGGTTTGTGGAATCATGTGGATTCATCAGGGTACAAATACAATGTATTACAGTGTAGGTCAGGTGCTAGTTACTTAATTAATTAACTAATGATTTTGCCCTTTGAGAAAGTTTCTGCCAGGAACGCAACGTTGGGCCCTGTAATTACTTAGACTTGACTTAAGTTTGATACATGTACAGTATGTGGAAATGCCAAATCGATCTTCCACCCTAAATTGTACCACACTACATCTCAATTGTATCTCATTATTATCAACTTGGTATTAACCCTAACCCCCTAGGCCCTTGTTGCTTACAACCATCCGAAAATCCTCCAAAATTTTTCAACTCTGCCTAAATTTTTCAAAATTGTCAGACAGTCCTGCCTCAAAATGCATTCATCCTCAATCCTCCAAAATCCTCCTCATCCCAAAACTTTGCACTCGTGTTTAAATGAAGGATAACCAACGCCAAATCCTTCAAAATCATCAGACAGTCCTGCCTCAAAATGCATTCATCCTCAATCCTCCAAAATCCTCTTGTGCTTCATTCACCATTCATCCTCAATCCTCCAAAATCCTCTTGTGCTTCATTCACCATTCATCCTCAATCCTCCAAAATCCTCATTTGATTCAATCACCATTCATCCTCAATCCTCTAGAATCCTCCAAAACCGCCAGGAGGATTTTGGAGGAGTGAGGTGGGTTAGGGTTAACATTATTATAATGTACAGAACTTCAAAAATGAATTCCTACGTACCGGTATACATGGAAAAACAATGAATCTAAATGACAGTTACATGTACAAATGTACAATGTACATGTACATAGTGCATCAGTGTTCTCTCAGAATTTATGATCTATCAATGTCTGTTCCTCTCAATTTCCCAATGTACCTTGACATGTATTCCTTTGGCACATTGCGCACCTGTCGTGAGCCCAATTTATTTTGCCCAGGCGTACAAACAGACGTAATGTGTGCATGTGGGTCAAGGTAGATTAATTATGATTCGCTTCATTCCGGCAGAAGGCTGTCCCTTGCTGTGCTGCGACAAAATGTAAAAAATAATATAAGAAGGGTTAAACTGAATGTTAAGTCTCCTTGCAAATATTCACTTGTTTTGTCTGTTGCTACGTGTATGTGCACTTGGTTTTAAAATTGGGAATGGATTGGCTATGTGTGGTACACATGTACATTGATTTGGAAAGAGCCAAGTTCAGAGTCTTGTTATTGACAGTCGTGAGTGCTTGTTGAAGATGTCTCATTGGATGGGACGTGGTTGGGTGGGGACTGGGGAGAATTTCAAGGGTATCAGGTTTTTTTTCTAGCAGAAATTATGAAAATGAGCGGCCTGAAGACTTGTTTTAGGTTAGGACCAGCGGTTTCATTTAAAATATTAATAATTACTGGCGTGACAATCCTTGAATTAAAATGTTGCAAATTAAATAAAGGTTAAACTGAATAAATAATTTACGGGAAAAAAAAAATGAGGGAAAAGTAGTTTGCCAGGAAACTTGAGCAGGTTGAAAAGGGAATCCAGTTGCTTGACAGCTTTGGAAAGTAATTTTTTTTTAGTCGATATAAATTTTCAAGCAAACTGTGCCGCCACTCCAAGGTCTTCCGGACCAAGTGTTCCCTAAGTCTCATCTGTGGAATGCTTATTTTACTTCAGTGTTGTAAAATTGACATGTATTTAATTTTGATATAATTACAAAAATAGGATTAATTAAAAAAAAAAATGTCTTTCCGTTTTTCTGTCCTGCAGAAGTGGATGAGGGTACCTGGGATAACGGTCTATCGTATGAGTGTCGTACTCTACTCTTCAAGTCCTTACACAACCTCATTGAGCGGTAAGTACCAGAACCAAGAACCACTGTATGATCCAGGGAAGGGGAGGCGGGAGGGGGGAATGCGGGGGGGGGGGGGGGGGGGGGGGGGGAGGAATAAGGTCTTGGGATATCTTCAGGGAGAGGTGGGGGGGGGGGGGATTGGGCTAGGCCACTTTTTACCGGAGTGCTTGGTAACTTATTTAAATTTGATACTTTCTGTTCACCCTAAGCTGTATAGCAGACATCAGCAGACAATAAAACAACAAAAGAATTGAAAATAATTCTCTGTCCAGCGTAGGTAATAGTTTTTTAAAGACAAAAGAAAAACCCACTTTTAGGCCGAGCAAACAAAGTAAGAAGTGTATTGTCCGGCCTTTGTAAGAAAATGAAGGAGGCGGGCGTTTTAACCCTTTCTACATGCATATAGGCCCAGAAAAGACATTCTGCAAATACCCTTGCAATACTTTATTGCAACCGCAACAAAAATCCAAACGAACATTCAAAAAAAAAAAAAAAAGTAATTTTGTTCTAAAATTATTATCTGTACAGACCAACTGTAGAGAGTGATCCCTTGTGACAGGGCATTTTCAAGGAAGGATGCAAAAATTGTCTGGGCAGAATGATTGTTTTTTTGCGTTCAGGTCCATTGAACACAAACTCCACACACAGTCTAAAGAGCCCACCCCTGCAGAGAACCCACGTGTCACAAAATGCTCTATAAGCCGTGCAGTTTTAATTATATGGACAATTTATAATGTGCCTGATCCACATTTAACCCTCCTTTTGTTGATCAGTCACAGACAGTCGAAAAGTCAATCCTGTTCCCCTGCCATGCCTTTTACACAGGCTACGTGTAGTCACCAACCGTCTGGTCATATTTCTTGTAAGTTGTAAGCACTGTGACAGTCAAATTCCATCAACGGACAAAAACGGGTGACTGGTAGGCACAACTGGCTTATCAATCTCCTACAGTCAAAGCACAGCTATACCAGGTTTCATAACAATCACAGCCAGTCATTCCTGCTTTATGAAGGCAGGGAGCACTCAACTGTACCGGTACACTTAAGTACAACACAACAAGGGACGACAATAAGATACACACAAATGAAACTACATGAAGATGTTTTACACATTACGTTTTACACCTTGGCGCATTGTAATTACACAGACATGTATTTTCAATTTCAAACTCAAATCCCGCAAAATTGTCAATCTTTAAAAAAGAAGAAGAAACACATAGAAAACCACGGACCGCCCTTTCCATTATTGCGCTTGGCTGATTCCCTTCCCTTTGCTGAACGAATGAAAGTTTTATAATGAATTCTGAAGGGTCTCGTCCATAATGTGCACTAGTCAGTGAATAGGCATGAAGAACAGAGGGGGAAATAAGACAGAAAAGCTGTTCGGACAAATCTGGGCAGTCACTTGCAAAGTGAAAAATTCCTTTATTAACTACAAATGCACTTGAAGACAAAATTCGGCCCAAGCGCAACCATTTTTTGGGAGGATAAAATATGACAATACATGTACATTCAGTAGGTGTGACTTACGTGCAACAAACCTCCAATGTCTGACAGTAATTCACCGTCTGTTTATAAGAATACAAGGAAAATATCTGTTAATTCTTTAAAACTACTTAATCAATTTTTGCAGCAAAACAAACCACCCTATATAAAACAAAATAGAACAAAACAAAGAAATGTCAACTTTATTTTAGATAACTCCAGATTGAAATGGATGAGCTATGAGATAAACACGTCTGTCATTCCCACGAACATCATGCCGCAGCTTTCTTTTGCGCCGTGCATTAGTGGCAAATCCCTGCAGTTTAGTCGGAATCTCCTTAGGAGAAATCCTGCGTGCATTCTCGGTAGTACGCAATCCTGAGATTTCACACAGCGTTTGCATCTATAAGACAGATCGCCCCCCGGCGGCCTGTACACGCGTGCACCGAGAGCCCGGTCTGCCGTTTGATTTATGTGTACATTGTAGTAACCACGCACGCCGCCGTATAGCGTTAAGAGATTACTTAACACCGCGCCATTGCATATATACATGTATACTCACACACGTCATGAATTATGCACCCATCCCTCGGAAGGTTTCTTGAGCTAAAATGTCAACTTTGGCAGCTAGCTCAGTTCCCCGCGGCTCAGAGAAAACCGGTGGAAAATGTCACTAGAGTTTTTCCCCAGACAGTGATTTCTAGATTTGTGAAGGCACGGACATTCAAAAACAATTGAATGCTATTTTCGTAACAGAAATGGCCCCTCCTGATTTTGTCAAAGCACATTTGTTTTCCATTTTGTCTTTATTGTTCTTGTCTTCTCAGTGAAATGCTAAGCTATTCACGACAAGTGTGTATGTGCACAGATTTATGTGCATGACGCCAAGATAACCATGTTTCACGAACATGCTTGAAATATTTGACCTGAATCAACATTTCTCAAGGCCCTGGCATGTTTATGATGTTCATATAGCAGTTTCACACCGTAGCTGATGCAGTGATTTTCAAATCACTGGCGCAGCACAGTGAGGACATTGGAGCAATTTATTAATTTACACAGCTGAGTGACATGTAGGCAGCTGTTATTTTTAGCCGCAGTTCCGCATTAATTAAAGATGTGCTGCCATGCTCAATCAAGTTTTTTTTCTTCTCCAAATTAAAATTAACTTGTACGTTTTATTTTAACCAAACGAAAACCCCTTATTTGAGTTGCTGTTTTGCACACAAACAGATCTGCAAGTAGACCCTACCAGAATACCCTACGAGAACTGAAATATTGCTGGGTTGTAAAGTTTGGCAAGTAATTATGTGGGATAAAAATGCGGGCCGATCGTTTCTCATTCAGCGTCCCATTCGAAAGTGATTAACAATTAATAACAACATCTATTTTTAGGGTTAAACTTGAAAAGAGCACAGACAGTAGGCCTCTTCATGCACATCTTTAAGACACATGTACATGTCTCACTCAGGTGAAGTGTGCACTTGTCATCAGTGAATATTGTATAAAAAAATGTCGGCAGCTGTTGAGGCGTAGTTGTCATCAGTGTCTTCCCCTGACCTGTGTAGCTTAGCGTGAGGTCATAGGCCAATCGCTCAAGTTCAACAGGTTGGTGTGGAATTGACTGAATAGTGACAGAGGAAACTGAGGCAGTTCAGTGGACATGGTTCAGTGACAACACGCTGAATAGGAAGCGTTTTTTTTTTTTACCCTAACGTGCCCAAATCCTCCAAAATCCCCTTTGCAGGGTTGAGGCTACATGGCAAAAGTATGTTGTTGATTTTGGGGGATGCACTTTTGGTTATGCTCAGTCGTGTATACATTTACCCGGTACATGTACCGGTAGGCCTAGATTATACTTGAAATCCTCCGCACTGCTCCAGGATGTCACTGGCTCTGCCTCAACATACTGACAGTGATTGCCAGAGGATTTTTGCAGGATTGAGGCAGTAGGTCACCCCTCCATGGACCACACTCAAGAAATTGGCCTAACGGAGGATTTTGCAGGATTGAGGCTGTATGCAATTTTTACACAGAGGCAGTTGGAGGATTTTGCAGGATTGAGGTTGCATCCTAGCACAAATGCCAAGGGAGTTAGGGTTAATAGAAGAACACAGGAACATTGGTTTCATTTAAATGTTGTTCAATAATAACCTCACCCTTCAATAAATGTCGTGACAGTCAGTTCATACTTAATTTTTCCAGCTAACCAAATCAATGTTCACTCGTTTATGATTTTCCCCCCTATTTTTTTGTTATTGTTGCAGGTGCTTGTTGAGTCACAACTATGTCCACCTTGGCAAGTGGTTTGTTCGGCCCTACGACAGCCTCCCTGCTTCTCCTGACTCGTTTAAGTAAGAACTCAATCCAAGCCTACTAGATTCCTGGTATCAAATTTGCTTTTCGTCGTGTTCCTGGAACTTGTGCCATTATAAAGTCATCAAGTTTTTGATGCCAGACTTCCTTCTTTTTCTTTTTTTTTTGCTTCATGGACATTATTCAACTGAGGCAGTGAAAATTAAAAGCAGCTCAGATTTCAATCATGCATGTGTGCAATCTGCCCTGTTTTCATGTAGTCAGAAACAATTGGATACACATAATTTGCAGCGTTACAAGTAACAAGGCACATTCCTTAATGTTTAAATTTTTGTTATTGTATTGGGGGGGGGGGGGTGGGGGGGGGGGGGTGGATTGGAACTATATATGTAACTGAAAGGCACGTAGGAACATTTGCAATCACCCGGATACATACATTTACCTATATATTTAACGAGAAAATCCTTGCTCAAAGTGAAGATAGGACTGGTACGAAATACCCTGTGAAACTATTCCCCCTGAAAGTGATATCATTCGGAAGAAAACAATCAGCGAGGATGGTTCAGGAAAATGTTTTTTTTTTAATGTGCATTGGCAATAGAATCCAGTTACGAGACCTAAAATTTGTGCACACTGGTATGTTTTCTCTGTTTTTTTTCCCCAAAATGTTCAGTATCCAGTATCCACTGAGCTGAAATTCAACAAGCTAGTTGTTATGCAGCCTTCTTCAGATTTTGAGCAATTTTGTTTTGTTTCAAATGAAAAAAAAGATTGCAGAAAAATTGCAGATGATAGTACGAACATTTAAGAAGCAATTCAACCCCGTTTGATAAAGGCAAAAGATTGTCTAGATCCTAAAAGAGAAGATCATCAAAACTTGGTGTGTGCGGCTGCGCCTGCGTAGTTAGAATACCACACTAGCTTTAACATGTCCGTTAAAAAAATGGGAGCAAAATTCTATTGTATTTAAACAACAAAACATGCATATAAATATCCATCTAAATAAAATGCTGGTTAACCGGTACCCAGACAACAATCTGCCAGGGTAAACAAGGCAGTAAATCAATCCATGCTTGCAGACACGCGCTGGTACCCCGCTTGTCCTCACCGATGGGCCTGTATATATCTTGTTCACCAGACGTCTTCTGACAGTTGGTATTTTTCACCGGATATTTACCCAGTAAATGATCCCTGAAGTATTGATACATTCCAACAACAAATATTTGTACACTCGCAAATGTATGTGTACATGTACATGTGCATGTGCATGTGTAACATATTGGCTTTTGAGCTACACCATTGAAACGTAACATGTGTGGTTTCCTTTTGCGGAAATCAAAACAAAATTGAAAACATGCTGTACTCTTTCGCTGAAAAAAAAAAATCATGAGCATGTTCTTTTTTATTGGTCGTAAATGTTCTTGTGATGAACATTTAGTGAATATGTGCACAACGTGCTCAGTTTCTTGGAAATGACAAGATTGAATTTCAATTTGTTTTGCCCTACAGCGCCACACAGTAAAAATATGTAAAGTGGAGCCCAAACTGAATTCTGCATTTGTCTTAATGCATTTCCATTCTAATTGTCTATTACATGTACATCTCAGTTCTAATATTGCAAAAGTACTTTGACTCGGCACAAAGGCATTTGAAA
The DNA here is from genome assembly GCF_015706575.1 of Patiria miniata. Classification (NCBI taxonomy): domain Eukaryota; kingdom Metazoa; phylum Echinodermata; class Asteroidea; order Valvatida; family Asterinidae; genus Patiria; species Patiria miniata. Next base: position 15,762,190 of record NW_024037061.1, read on the forward strand.
TAAAAACCCAAATGTCCATTAGAGCCTCAGAAATGAATTTTGGGTTTGGACAAAAAAGTTGAAAATCTGCATCCACATCTGTTGAAGCTTGCATTTGTGAACACGGAAATTACACAATTACAATTTTTGTGTTCACAATTAATTTATGTAAATTTATCTTATAGACATGCAATTTCACGTAAACCATTTAACCTATTTTGCAGTCTGTGCAATGAGTGACTCGCCCCGTATTTAAAGGGTAATGCATGCGTGCACACATAATCACATCATGCACCTTAATTGAAGCCACATGAAAAGACAGAATTGACCGACCAGAAACCAGTTTATCAAATACAATATTGGAGAATTGAATAATCACAATTTGCACGTCCCAATCACCGAGTGAAATATTTTCATGCGCGCTGATTACCGCATTATTTTCTCCACTGATACGACTTAATATTCATTCCCGCCCCGCCCCCCCCCCCCCCCCCTCTCCATACAATCGGCCGAGCTTGACTGATGAATTGCCCTGGTAATACATTAACGCCACTGACCTTGTGCACTACGGCCCCAGCACAGCGCGTGGGTATTATATTGACGTACGCACATGGCGCATCTTCCTACGTGGTAGTGCGAGGGCCGGTTTCTGATCATGCATGATTAAGCAGAGGACATCTGATAGGCAGTTGCCGTCGCCGTGCCGACAAGATCGGCGCTGGAGAATATTACAAATTGCATCCCTCTTCTCTCCCAAAATGGAGAAGAAAAAAAAGGGAAGAAAAAAAAAAAAAGAGTACATGTTTATGCAGATGTATTTACAAGCAGGGTGTACATTTAGGCAGTAGCGTACCGGTAGTGTACATTATGCTGTATTTGTACTGAAAGGTTTTTTTGGTTGTTTAAGCATTCAGAAATTCCAAATTATGCTAAACAGTTTGTGAATTGTGATGGAATGGTCTGTCTTCTGAAAACTGACAGTGGTACAACTGTGCATATAATTTCATTGATTTCATGCAAAATACCCCACCCCAACATTTGTGTACAGAATCATAGGCCTATATTTTGATTCAAATTTCATTTGCATCAAATTAAAAAAAAAAAAAGGATACCTCTAACAAGGGTTTTCTTGATATCAATATCGATATCTATGAATTAATATTTTATTCAAGGCAAGCAAATGTTTCATTTATTCATAAGCATGAATAAAATATGTATCATTGTGAGCTTGAATTTTTTTAATTTTTTGGCTGTGAGTGAAATATTGCTCACATACATGTAGGCCTACCATTTAATATTGCCCAAAATTTTGTATGTGGTATTATACACAATACTTGACTGTTTTTTGTTTTGTTTTTTTATAATTTTTTGTTCTAAGTTGCTATCATTTGATAATGAATTGCACTGTACATGCTTCAGTTTCAGTTCCCATAAAGGTACACGCTTCAACAGGATTCTTATTTCTGATCCTTCTGAAAAGGGATGTAGTTACACTGAGGAGTGGATCAAGTGTCATTGGTTCGCAGCCCAGGCACTTGTCGAAGTAAATTAGCACAGTGGCAGTGCACAAATGTACATACACGTGTACATGTACACAATGTACATGTACATGTACATGGTTAGTTTACGTACATGTACATGTACATGGTTAGTTTTCGCACATGTACATGTACATGTACTAGTACATGTACATGTAAGTAGAGTATACATGTACATTTAGTATACATGTACTGTACACGTACATTTACAAATGAGTCCAGCACTTCACAATTCAGTCCAGTTACAGTGCTACATGTGTACATGGGTTATTATGCAAAACAGGCTCCTTAAACAAAACCATGCCTGCACATTTCCAGTGTCGACTTGAAAGCAATACATGTAATTGGTCATTATATGATGTCATCAAGTTTTATATTCCTGCCCTTTTTTTAATACCGGTAGCTCTGCTGTTGCTGAAACTCAATATTATGATTGCCTTTTTCTTCAAGAAGAACCGCTGGAGGTGTGTGAAATTTTATGGCAGTTTCCTATTGGGAATTGTATGTACAGTACCATATTCCTTTCTTCCACAATAAAAAAAAATATGTTCTGATGGTTAAATATGCTTGGAAATGTATATTTTTATGATGACTAAATGCGTAACAGGTTATTTGTTACTGCTTGTTGCATGGTGGTTTGAACCAGTATTTGAATTGAAATACTCTGTGCACATGTACAAAAAATGTACATGAAAATATGAAACAATGCAACAAGATATTTACATGTATCTGCAGAAATCTGAAAAAAAAAAATCATTTTTCCAAACTCTGAAATGCACATTGAATGTACTATATAATTTGGGGCAATCAAATTATTTCAGGCGATCTCGCCTCCAAAGTACAGTGCTCTTCACGTTTCTACACATGTTCAAATATATACATGTACATATAATGCCCAATAATCTTAGCACCAAATAATCCCTCTAGACATTTTGGCAGATCAAACCTCAATGGCTAAGCCATTGGGCTCCATTGTACCATACACCCAGCACATGTGCAGCATTCTATAGTCTGGCTGATGATGCACTTATTTGCATATGAGACCGAGGCAAACATCAACAGAATGGGGCAAGTCAGCAGTCCTTTGATGTGTATTTTATTGGTCTACTGTGCGGTCATGCATGGATGGGCGCTTGCATTATAATGATTGCATCTATACTGCTGGACTCCAACATGTGCCCATATGTGGGTGCAAGTAGACATGTATTATGAGCAATCTGTTGGTTATATTTTTTTTTTTTTTTTTTTTTACATATTTCAACAGATCAATATTATTCTATTCCTGCAGCCGAGCTGTTAACAAACCTGATGCCTATTTATGTACAGATTATCATTTTTTTATAAGATTTGTGTGTGTGTGTAAAAACATGAATAAACTCTTGATTCCATATTAGATCAACACTGTGCCAAGGTTTTCCCAGAAGTCTTTGTGGAAATATCATTAGAATGTTCTTTGTATCGGATTTTCATACGGACTGGAAAGTCCTGCTAATTGTCAACATGCTCGCAGTCTGCATGACTGCCATACGATCAGTGCGTGGTAATTTGATTTGACGATATTATGGTCGTACCGTAGGAAGACCGGTGAAAAAGCAAAACATGGCCTCTGTGCACACAGCGTTTGCCACCGTTCAGGGCCAGTTCACATTGTCACACTATGTCACATGTGAAAACAGCATTTTACAGCTCTCTGAATGAAGTCGTTATTCATTTCATTCAAATGCACTGACCCCTCACGTTGGTAACCCAGGACGGGTATGTCAGTACCACCCCCCAGTGAGAGACCAAAAAGTGTTGCAGGGTACCAGCGGCTCCTCAGTGACATGCAGGTCAAGCCCAAGAGTCAGGCCGAGGTGGAGAGAAGTGTCCGGTTACCGGCTCCTTGCAGGGGGGGGTGACACTGGATTGTCCCCGGCTCCCTGCACATCTATTTACCAATGGAAATTTCACTCCGCGTTAATAAGGGATCATGTGTACAGTGCAATGTGCGGCACGGTTTGGCCTGATCAGATCTAGTGGTGTGCGTGCCTGCGTGCGTATGTCTGCAGGGCAATCCAAGTGTTCTGTGCATTTTTAGGGTAGTTAGGGCATATGGCCTGTGAAATGAATACACGTTTGGATGTGAGGAAATCTGCTGGGCCGGCAATCCTGAGCCAAGGGGGAGGGTGAGGTGTCGGTGTTTGTACAGGGGCCAAATCAGGTGGGATACCTGCTGGTGAAATATTAGCCCCAAATATTTGAGCGAACCCGAAACCTTGTGTTCCTTCTTATGTCTCTACTTCAAATTACATGTAATAAAATATAAAGTGACACAAAATCATCTGATTATGTTCCAGAAAAGTTGTTATATTTTTTTAAAATTGTTTTTGAAGGCATGTCACTCAGTCAAGAGTTAATAAGAAACATTATGACACTGTATTCATATTATTACAGAAACTCAGCAGTTGCAGCTCTTTAATTGAAAACCTCCCCCCCCCAAAAAAAAGATGTTCACAGGCAGATTCTGAGAAGTTACTGAGACTCGCGTTAATAACCACCTCTATGATTTGATTTAAGCTGGCGACATTTAAAAAATCTTTACATCAGCGGGTTTTGCCAAGGTTGCCCTGCTAAGCCGTCGGGATTTTAGACCTTTGTGGTTACCATGGAAACAAGAGATGTCTTTGATTATCTTAAAAGTCTCTTTTGACGGAGACTGTTGTCCTTCGTGCAAGAAGACGGAAGGACTTGTAATGAAAAGCCAAGGCCCCCCCCCCCCCCCCCCCCCCTGGTCAACATCATAATTAATATGTACGGTTCGGTCCATCTTCCTCTTCACCCCCCCCCCCCCCCTCTCTCTCTCTCTGTCTTAGAAAATGTCTTGCCATTTGGGGTGAAATCCTATACCGTCCTTTGGGTTGAGAAATCTAATTGATGCAACTCCCCCAAGAGATCCCGACGTCAGTTTTGAAGGTTGCGGGATTTTCCTTTGGCGTGTTCAAAGGCAAAAGACCTGTCAGCAGTGCTTTTTGTGCATTCGCATGTCATTGATTAGGCAAACATTCACAAGCCCGGGAGGGACCTGCTAATATGGCATGCCGCACTCCTCCTTATCCCCCCCCCCCTCCCCCCCACCGAATCAAATAATGAAGTTGTGGGCTATGAATATTCATGACAGATCCCTAAGTACACAAGCTCATGCATTAAACATCGGGCGGGATTGATTCCGCCGTACACGCGCTGAATGCTTTAACACGCTCTTGTGTGGCGTCATCGTGCACTGTGAAATGGCACTGAATTTACAGTGCATATTATCTGAATGATATTGTGTCAAATCTTGTCAGGTAAATCCGCCAGGTGTCATATGCATTCACGATAGTGTGTACAGTTGCACAATTTATCATCTGTTTATATTTGTTCTTTGTTAAAAAAAAAATTCCATATGAACTGAATTGGTTTCTACTGTTTCTTTTTACGAAGTCTTTCAACAACGAAACTGCAGCCTCATCAAATCTATGGAATTCTGATAGACAGTGAAATACACTTTTTTTATAGAAATAAAATGAAAATTTGTGCACGTTGGAAAATGTGCTTCACCCATTCTCGCTTGATTTAAAGAGAATACCTTCAGTCTAACATTGACTGTATGAAACAAGTTCACCCTAAAATGCTCTCAATGTTGTGAGATTTATAAATATCACAGATAAACAAATAATAATAATTTTTTTTTTTGTATTTTTCGTTTTCCTTCTCTGCAGCGACCACTTGTCCTTTGCCTTCAGTTTCTTCCTTCACGGTGAGAGCACGGTGTGCGCCAATGTGGAGGTGTCACTCCACCAGCCCGTCTGTCGATTGTCACTGGATCATCTGGCTCTGGCTCAGGGATCTGCCAGTGGCTTTCAAGGTAATCCTCCCCACCCATTCCCCTTGTTCCTAAAGCAGGTCTGTCGAGTGTCGTTGGATCACCTGGCTCTGGCTCAGGGATCTGCCAGTGGCTTTCAAGGTAATCCTCCCCAACCATTCCCCTCGTTCCTAGAGCAGGTCTGTCGACTCACTGGATCACCTGGCCCTGGCTCAGGGATCTGCCACTGGCTTTCAAGGTAATCCTCCCCCAACCATTCCCCTCGTTCCTAAAGCAGGTCTGTCGACTCACTGGATCACCTGGCTCTGGCTCAGGGGTCTGCCACTAGCTTTCAAGGTAATCCTCCCCAACCATTCCCCTCATTCCTAGAGCAGGTCTGTCGACTCACTGGATCACCTGGCCCTGGCTCAGGGATCTGCCACTGGCTTTCAAGGTAATCCTCCCCCAACCATTCCCCTCGTTCCTAAAGCAGGTCTGTCGACTCACTGGATCACCTGGCTCTGGCTCAGGGATCTGCCACTGGCTTTCAAGGTAATCCTCCCCCAACCATTCCCCTCATTCCTAGAGCAGGTCTGTCGACTCACTGGATCACCTGGCCCTGGCTCAGGGATCTGCCACTAGCTTTCAAGGTAATCCTCCCCAACCATTCCCCTCATTCCTAGAGCAGGTCTGTCGACTCACTGGATCACCTGGCCCTGGCTCAGGGATCTGCCACTGGCTTTCAAGGTAATCCTCCCCACCCATTCCCCTCGTTCCTAAGCAGGTCTGTCGACTGTCGTTGGATCACCTGGCTCTGGCTCAGAGATCTGCCACTGGCTTTCAAGGTATTCCTTCCCCACTCATTCCCCTCGTTCCTAAGCAGGTCTGTCGACTGTCATTGGATCACCTGGCTCTGGCTCAGGGGTCTGCCACTGTCTTTCAAGGTAATCCTCCCCCACCCATTCCCCTCGTTCCTAAAGCAGGTCTGTTGACTTGTCACTGGATCACCTAGCTCTGGCTCAGGGGTCTGCCACTGGCTTTCAAGGTTATCCTCCCCCACCCATTCCCCTCGTTCCTAAAGCAGGTCTGTCGACTCGTTGGATCACCTGGCCTTGGCTCAGGGATCAAACATTGGCTTTCAAGTTAATCCTCTCCCAGCCATTCCCCTCGTTCCTAAAGCAGGTCTGTCGACTCTCGTGGGATCACCTAGCTCTGGCTCAGGGATCAACCATTGGCATTGAAGGTACCCCTCCCCCTTCCCCAACTCTATTGCACCACCTCCTTCCCCCATTCCCCCCTCCCCAATTCCCCACCCCTCTCAATCCATTAGCGGGTCTGTTGACTGTTGCTAGATCTGTTGACCCTGGCTCAGGGAACTGCTACTAGCTTTCAAGGTACCCCCCCTCCCCCCCCCCCTCCCCCCCCCCTCCCCCCCCCCCCCCCCCCCCCCGCCCTTCTCTCCCCACCCCCTCCCAAGGGTAAAGAACATCAGAGAGATTCATTTCCTGACCCAGAAAAGTCACAGATCAGCTGAGAGCCGGTCACAAACAGTGTAAATCTTATGACATTTTGACTAAATGTTCAATTTTTTTCCCCTGTTGCTGTACAGTCATTCTCACCCCATATGGTCTGAGTGGCGTACTGACGGGTCAATCCTACAAGGCAAACCACTCGGTCAGTCGACGGATTCTGAACGAATGGCGCCACTTCTACCCCATCAAGTTCCTAGGGGAGCAGGAGGAGGGCAGGGACACGCCCCCTGATGAGGAGGGCCAGGAGGAGGGCTTACCGGCTGTGGTCGATGTCCTTGTCGGTAAGTTTAGAGCGACCGATTGGGAATGTTGCCTTGACCAACTTGGTATCTTGCCTGACCACCTGGAGCTTTTACCGAACCAACGTGGGTACATGTCTCACCAACCGGGAATCTTGCCTAACCAATTTGGGATTTTGCCGTACAAAGTTTGGGAACTTGCCTGACCAGCTTGGTACCTGGGCTGACCAATTTAGAATCTGCCTTGACTAACTTAGGATCCCTTTGTCCAACTTTGGATCTTTCCTGACCAGCTTCGGATCTTTCCTGACCAATTTGAAATCTCGTTTGACTTACTAAGGATCCCTTTGACCAATCTAACATTACCAACTTGTCCTCTTTACATCACCCCGATGATCGTGAATAGCTTGGTATCTGGCCTGAACAATTTGGAATCTTTCTTGACTAACTTAGGATCACTTTGACCAACTTTGGATCTTGCCTGACCAACTGGGGATCTTGCCAGTCCAAGTGATGACCTTTCCTGACCAACTTGGGATCACAGACCAAATCTAGCCTGACCAACTTGGAATCTTGACTTACCAACTTATTATCTTGGCATACCAACTTGCCAGACTTGACAACCAGACCTCTTATCATGAAACTAGGCAATTAGTTTTCTTCAATCAGTCATGAAAAAAAAAAGAATGAAGTGTTTCTCAGGAAGGTAGAGCCCCAGCCACTGTTACCTCACAATAGGGCTTGATTACACTTGAAAGTGAAAGATTTTGGAGGACTCGTAAAGGTTCTTTGTAAAAATGCCTTGGGACTCATGGTTAACTCAAGGACTTGGGCACAAGCTTCAAAGCAGCATGGAAAATATTGCAAGATATTACCAGATAGCGGTACGTTTGTAATGATAGTAACCATGAATGATAATGTTGGTGCTTATATTGTGCTTTCCACACCAAAGGTAGTCTCAAAGCGCTTCACAATATTTACCGTTGCCATTCATACTCCTGGGTGGAGAGAGGCAGTTGTAGTAAATCGTCTTGCCCAAGGACACAAGCACCATGTTCCCCATCAGGGTTCGGACCCACATACTGTGGCACAGGGGTTGAACCCCGTAACCACTGGACCACGTCGCTCTATAGATGGCGAAACAAAACAGTTGGCGGAACAAAAGTACACCAAGGTACCCCTGTAACGTAAATGGCACGGTCTCCTGGTTGCGCATGCCGCGTGACTCAGAATTAGGCCACGATACCTTTTCCCTCGTCCCAGACCCCGAGTCATGGCCCCTTAATCTGTCCTGATTCATTTGATCCGGCGAAGGGGCCCCTGTCAGCCTTGACAATCGGAAAAGTCTGGCCTCAATATCAGCGGCGTGGTTTTACACACGATTGCCTGCTCGTTGCGACAGACTTGTACAATTTTTTTTTTACCAAAAGAAACTTGTCCCTAGATCCAGAGTGAAAAAAAAACCTGAGTTAAATGTTATCTCTGCTCCATGTTACTATGTTATGTTAACATTCTTTTGACAAAGCAACTCAACTGTACATGACACAATTAAATAATTAACAGCTCACTTACATACATCATTTAAAGAATTTGAACTTAAAAATCCATGTCATTTTTTCAAGATATATTTTTGCTAGTCTGTCCAATTTGATAAACGCACACAAAAAAGACTCCCCCCCCCCCAAAAAAAAATTGTAACTATATGAATGGCCTACAAGTTTACTCCCAAACCTTAAAAGTACGAACCAACCCCTTTCCAAAAAACTTCAGTGCCCTCCAAATTCCCACCGTATTTAGTGAACACCAAGGCAGATGCTTCTAAAAATATTCCACAATGTTACCAAACATCTAAGTTAATTTTGAGTGCACTCATTCTCCGGAGACCCAAGGCGCAATTCCTTGCTCCACATATACCTCGCCAGTCATTGTCACATCCTGTCGAGGGAGTCGGGGTTTTACGGGACCTGCCCTCTCCTGACAAGTCACAGGTAGAAAATGTACCGCGCCGGACAACATCTGACACAGCCCCGTAATGTTCATCCTTTCCTGCTTCAGATGTGATCCATCACCCTCAAAAAGCTGGTCCTTCCTTCAGGAGGATTCTACCGTATCAAAAAGTATTTCCTAATATTCACAATGTACCACTTGAGAATATTTGAAAGTTTCATTAAACACTGTCGGAGTTCATACTTCAACCCTAACTCCCTAGGCATTTTTGCTAGGATGCAGCCTCAATCCTGCAAAATCCTCAGACTACCTCCATGTAAAAATTGCATACAGCCTCAATCCTGCAAAGTCCCCCTGTTATTTCTTGAATGTGGCTTTTGGAGGGGTGACCACTGCCTCAATCCTGCAAAATCCTCCGGCAATCACTGTCAATATGTTTAGGCGGAGCCAGTGACATCCTGAAGCAGTGCAGAGGATTTCAAGTATAATGTTAGCCTAGATTTATGCCTGGCTGAGCATAAACAACAGAAGGTCCAGCCCAAGACATTGACACAGTGCATCCTCCAAAATCAGCCACACATTTTTTTCCATATAGCCTCAATCCTGCAAAATCTTCCATATTGCAAAGAGGAATTTGGAGGATTTGGGAAGGTTAGGGTTCATGGATCGGTCCGTCATACCTGGATGAACATTGACAAAGGAATGCCTTTGTCCCAGGTCTTCATGTGAATAACCTTGTGACCTGATTTTCAGACAGTATGGGTAGTAATTTACTTGTTATTGCTCATATAAGATTTGAGGCTTTGCATGGTGGGGTATCGGTATCGTTTCGGTTTGCGGTAACACCATGTGGTAATAACTACTGTTTAGAAGATATTAGTTCTGAAAAGAACTTGTCCTGCTTATTATCAACTTTGCTATGTAGTTTTTTGTTCTGATAAGAACAGTCCTGCTGTAAGTTCTAAACGAAGTTGTCTTTGGTCTCAACGTTTCGACTAGCCTGCTCTAGTCATCGTCAGGAGATTGTTATTGTTATTGCTCGTGATGAACTTGACCACAACTTGGCTTAACACACACCTCTGGCCCTTACTTGACCATGAAAACCAATAGTGTCGTTAATCAATGCACTACAAGCTGTGTGTATGTAGTGGAAAAAGGCCCTCATGCATGTTATCAGTGAACAGGAAACTGGTTGATCGGCTTGTGGTGACTGAGTTTCCTCTCCTGGGGGGGGGGGGGGTGGTGGTGGTAAGTTAGAAAGGCACAACGGCAAGAAGTTTGCCGAGTGACATCCAAGCTAGCCAGAACACCGCAAGTGCCTCATCAGCTTTGTCGTTAATTTAGCCCCTTCCTTGGCTTATTGTCCCAACAAGATTGTGAATCAGCGCTGTGGAATGGGACGGGTCCCAGCCGAAACATGGTTCACTTCACTCTTTATGTACAACTGCAGGCTGGTTCATACTCGGCCAAAAGCGAACTAGAACGCAAATTTGTGACGTCATGGCAGGTTTTTACGCAAAAGTTGAACACTTCAGCGAATGTTGCGTGATATCAAAAATCGCTTCGCATTCGCGAGAAGTACAAGCTGGCCTTTACTCTGTTAAAGATACAGTCCATCATTTGGAATTTGTGCATTTTGTTCGTTTGAAGCAACAAAAGTGCTCAATATCTGAAGAAGGACGCTAAACAACCAATCTGATGAAGTTTCAGCTTAGCTTCAGCTGCACTTTTCGAGAAAAGCAACATTCTAGGATCTTGATTTCATATCAAAAGTTGCTGAATCATGTTTTAAATTGGGCCTAGAATCTAGCGTCCAAGACATGTTCTCACTAGCCGATTGCAGGTACGGTACACAATGTCGCGCACTGATCCAACAAATTATAGCAACCGCGCGCAAGTGTGCGTCGTGCCAATGCTTGCGCGCGCTTCGCCGAAAAACAAAACAAACTACTAATTTGAATTTCCTACGGTGCTTCTTAAGACGCACCGTAGGAAAGGCCTTCTTTCGTTGTTTTCTTCAAAATGGCAGCTTGCCAGAAAGAATAATTTCACAGGGAGTTTTTAAGTCCCCTTACTATGTTTCAACCAAGTATGTTTTTCAACAATAATTACGCCAGCTACTTTTTGGATAGCTCCAAATGATGGACTCTGGCTTTAATAGGGCTATAATTTGTGTAATTGCACGCAGCACAGTATGTCCAGTGATTTTGATGACTCACTTCACTTTGCCATATCTTAAAGTCATCCAGGACAAGGATTCACTCAACACCTTCGCTAGACCCTTGCTTCCGGTTTCCAAAAAGAAAAACAGTCCACGCGTTGTCAGGCTGGTAATTGGTCATTTTTTTCCGCTCGTGCCCACTTCCCTATCCAAGGATGCAGGTGACATTTCATTTTTGACAGTTTTTGTTCAGGCTATGACAAGGGTCAGTGTAAGTTCTCACAGTCAACGTGCGCAACGTGCAGTCGTGTTTCTGAATTCACTACCTTATGGAGACATGGATATAATAGGGAACAAAACATTGTGTACGTCTCCACTGGGCAATTTCTATAGGTGAATATGTCTCCACAGGGTTATCTCGAAATAGATATATGGATTTTACTCAAAAACTTGGGCTTTCCAAGGTGTGTTGATCCGTCGCAAAAGTAATTTATGTGAGGGATATGAAGTCTGAATTTCAGTCCAGGAAATTAATTCTGGTTAAAATACGAGTATTTTAAAACTAGATTTTCACATCCTCAAATTTTAGTACACGAGAACAAAGAAATGACTCCACAAGGATACAAATTCCGGTATTTATGTGCGTACGGAGAGTGCATGCATTGATCATGGTGGTAATCTACCTACCCAAAATGCATTGCATTTCCTTTCAGGGATGTAGTTGAGTCCGTCACAAGTCCCTGCAAGTCCATCACAAGTCCTCCAGTCCTCATTCAAACTCACAAGCTACTCACATGCGCTTTGACAAAGGCATTCCTTTGTTATTGTTCGTCCACTGTTACTTGTAACTGGACTTGTAAATAACTTGTGACTGAACTCGTGATAGACTCGACTGCGTTCCTGGTTTCCTTCACCAGATTCTGTGTATGAGCAAAACTCACAGCATTTCCGCTAGTACCAGTAGGAATGAAGTAATTTCATTTGCAAAGTTACTTAGTGGCAAAGTTACTACCGTCTCCTTTTTTCCTTTTCTAGCCGGGGTGCGCATGTTGTACCCCACCGCCTACGTCCTGGTACCCCAGAGTGAAGAGATGGCCCATGTACCCATTGCGCCCATGCCGGGTACCACCTACCTGCCCCCTCCCCCAGTCCAGAATGCGGGAGCCAGGATACATGGCATCACAGCTGCAGGTTGGTCGCCGTTTTTTACATTAGCTCAATTTTTTTTTTTTTTACTTTTAAATCGGAAATCAATTGTAAACAACCACAAGGAAGTGGTACATGTGTGTTCACATTGTTCCCATGTCATGTGTACTGTGAGGCGTTATATCAGTCACGTTGTCCACATCGAAGAAAATGTTGGATTTGCTCTTTTATCTTTCATCTTGATTTTATCCTTATTAATGTTCGTTTCTAAACTTATTTTATAATTTGAGAGTTGTGGGTGGAGTACATGGTTGAAACTCTGATCAAGTGCTAATTTTCTATCCTTCCTGCAATTTTAAACCAAGAGCTCCGGTTTTCATGAGCAGAATGACCTGGGTGTTAAATCTGAGACCTTGCAGACTCGTGATCCAAAACTAGAATATAGAGTAAAACTTTAAGTTTGTTTAGGCTACAAAATGCCTGGTTTTGGCATGGGTTTCACAAATGTACCCTTCACTCTTCGGAAAGTTAAAACAAAAATCCAAAGATAGTAAAAAATTACTGTTTTGTTCCCTTCGATAGCCATGTCGTCCATCTCGCTGACCCCGCCCACTTCCCCGCCGGACCAGCCCATACCGGGCGAGGCCAAGATCACCATGGTGTCATCAGGGATGTACCCAAACAATTCCCCCCAGGACCCTGGGGCTATGTATGCTGCTGAGTCGTCGGACCTGTCGCCCCAGACGCTAGTGGGCCGCGTGGCCTGCCGGATGTGGCGGGAACTGACGGTGCCGGCCGATACGCCACAGCAGCAGCAGCAGCAGCAACAAGTGGTTGCGTAAGTTCACCAATCCAATATGTTTACTTGGGTGGCTTTCCGTTAAAAGTGAGACCCACCAATGTGTGATGGGCGTTCAGGCACAGAAGCGTCCCAGTAATAGCTACCGGAACCGTCACTGTAATTTCAAAATTGGATTGTTGTATATTTGGATCTTTAGAAATTATACCTCTGTAGACAAGCATGCAACTTTTCATTGGATCCGCTGATTTCGTCTTTGTTACTTGTCATGAATGCCATTACACATTGAAAAACACTGTACAAAGTCTTGTGTGGTTTGGAATTTCCGCGTTTTTTTCCCAGTTGCATGCCTGTATAGGAGATGTACTTTTACCAGGGACATCATCAAATTGTGTGGTAACTCTCTCAGGCACACTGCTGGCAATGTGCATCTTGCCTGAAAATGGCAAGATATTTAGATATTTAGTGGAATTGGCAGTTTCTGAGCAGTATACAACTCCCATACCATGATGATAGGTATGGTCTGATGGCCCATATTCTTACATGGCCAATTAGTTCTTTCTCGTGAACCCAAATTGCGGAACTTATGACGTCACAAAACTTCAAATATGTTCAATCTGTCTTTGTCCCTTCACAGCGCTCCGCCTGTTGATCAGAACGCCCTGCCGGCCGAAGACGGCTCCACTGCAACGACAGCGACCACGGAAACCAGGAGCACGGCAACCAACACCACTGTCACGTGGGACTTCAACGACCCCTCCACCAGGGCAAACTGCAGCTGCTCAAGGTGAGATCGATTACGGTTGTCTCTTCCTTGAAATTGTTATGTGGCTTCTGAGATTACATTATGCAAGCACTGTTTTGGAAGTGTTGCTGAAATGTGTCTGTACTGCTGATGTGTGTTGGGTCATAATTCTAGACTCTCTGGTACACCTGAGCCTAATTTCTAAACGTTCTCAAGTGGGAAATGTTGCTTAGGCCAAAAAAAAAAGTCTCCGGTTTCTGGTATGCGCGCTCGTCGCCGTAGCCATGCACGTTGACAAAATGAAAAAGTTTTTTTTTCAATGAAAGATGATGTCTCAAAACCGCCAAACTCACTGGTTTGACTGGAATCCTGCTGCTGCACAATTTTAACGTGTTTTTAGATTGGGTTATGGTCGAGAATAAGCTTTATGTGGCCTCTCTGGACTCCCATATATGTGCACTAAGTTTAGTCGGGCACCATTTGCAGTCATCAGCCGACATTTGAAGCAAAAAAAACGGTAAAAAAAAAAAAAAAGCCGCGTTGCCGCACCACTTTTTGGGCAAGCTCCATACCAGAAACCAGAGACTTTTTTTTTTGGCCTTAGCAACTTTATGTGCTAAGCCGACTTGTGATGGACTTGTGATTTGACTTGCGACAGACCAGTGATCGGACTTGAGATGGACTTGTGATTTGACTTGGGATGGACTTGTGGTTTGACTTGGGATGAACTTGTGATTTGACTTGTGATTGGACTTGTGATTGGACTTGTGATTGGACTTGTGATTGGACTTGTGATTGGACTTGTGATGGATTTGTGATTTGACTTGCAATAGACTTGTGATTTGAGTTGTGATTTGACTTGTGATGGACTAGTGATTTGACTTATGATTTGACTTGTATTTTGACTTGCGATGGACTTGCGATGGACTATTGATTTGACTTGCGATGGACTTGTGATTTAACGGACTTGTGATTTGACTCTTGATTTGGCTCGGGATTAACTCAACTACAGCTGTTGTATGGGAGGAAGCAAAGCGTACCTTGGTACATTGGCAGAAACATTTTGGAAAACAAATCCATTGGAATAGGGAAGAAATGCCTGCGAGAATTATTGAAACCTTCAGTGGCTAAACATGTACAGAGACACACAGATGTATAGAAATCATACAGTCACGGATTCACCTTTACTATATCACAAGTTATAAAACAAATTTTACTTGGTCTGCGTACTAACAGATTTTATGACTAAATCAAATTTTCCCTGTAAAATACTGCAAAACGTGCCTATCTCGGATGCACAGACACATACCCATATCAAATAACAAACACTCAGCAATACTTCCTTATTGCATTTTCTCGGGTCCCTACCGGAAATATTTTGGGTTGTAAGTCAGCAGATCTGACACACAGGAAGTGAATATGTCACCTTTAAATGGAGGCCTGGAAGACGAGTCACTGTGTGCCCCTTTAAAGTTGGTAGGGATTTTGCATTAAATGCATGGGACTGTAGCTTGTTTCAATGTCTTGCATTTCACTTCAGGTTAAAATGGAATGCATGTTTAAAGTTACATTCCCTGTGCTTTTAAAGAAATTCATTTTTTTTCTAGTAATAAATGTTCAACTATATTTTATTTCAACAAAAAAAAACCTTCTCTTTTCCTGTTTTGGACAGATCCGCTTTGTAAGCAGACTGGCTCCTGGTCTGTACATTATTGTCTCGCAGCCAATAATTCGAAACTGTAAAAGTGATAATTTAATAACTAAACATGGGCCACTTTTTGTTTTGGTCGATGTCTCATTCAAAAGAAAGTTCAGATTTTAAATCAGCTGACAAAAAAATATATACTGCACATGTCTGCAAAGGCCCTGGGTGTCAATTGATTTGAGCGAAGAAATTATTTTCAATTTTGTGGGGAAAATTTACAGGAAGTATGGCACATTCATGTTGTGTGGTTAGGGCTACTTGTGTATGTCTATACTTTTGTTTGTCTATTACATGTAAATCATCAGGTACACATTGTCTAATGTCATGGGGGCTTCTGTCAATGATTCTTGCTTTCTAGGGTGATTTACTAGGAACCTTCCTCATCCTTGCAAATCCCAACACCATGTGGTAAACTGTGCACAAAACAGTTGGACTCAGTTTATTAGTGGTATGCCTTATCCCACGTAAAGCACAGTCAGTTTACTAGTGCAGTACTCATTCTAACAGATCCCAACAAACCCTGATGTTGGAGTTTGGGTGGTTGGGGATCCTTAGGGTTAATAACCACAGCATTGGCATCTTGTCACAGTAAGTAGGACGGACTAACAATTCAGTTTATCACCCCTGATGGGTTGGCCAAGGATCACCTCCAAAACTATCCATTCCCCTTGGACCATCCACTTGCAAAATATTGAATGTTCCAAGTGAGATTTTGCTTCAGAAAACTCAGCCTGTCCAATTATCCTACCTCTATGTTGACGAGAACAACCCTGCTCAAGAACACAGCTGGGTGGATTCAAACCCACGACAAGAAGACCCTGCCCCTGTGCATGAGTAGAACATTTTTAGGGATAGAAAGGTCTCTTGCAATTGCTTGATTTCAGGCTTTTTTCTTCTTCCAAATTGTAACATATTGGCACCGCACAAGTTTGTGTACTTTTCCTTTATACCTCAAAATTTGGGCAAAAAGCAAAAGAGTCCACTTACATCCCTGCATTAGAATCCTGATTGCGGCAATCATAAAGTTACACAATATCCAAGCAAACCATGAGCTGTGCTACAGCTTACGGTGTAGACTCTTGCTGGCGTCCAGTTGACATGCGGAGTTACTGCCTTCGTTTGTCTGAAGGCTCTGTGATTTGTCGTCCAAGTTTCTCGTGGAAATTGGGAGGAGTGGTTGGGGAAGGGGTCAATCGGCCGATAAATTGATGTCGGGGAAGCTGAAACTTGCTCTTTTTTTGGCCATACAGAGATCGGGACAATGCCTTACAGCTATGGGTCTGCTGTTCTTTGTAACTCTCTGTTGTTTCTTGTCTTTGTCATTTCCAATGAAGTTAGAATTCTAACGGTAGTACGTTGCCAGAAATAGCTAAGCCTTAATCTTGGTAAGGGAAAGGGTGGGGATACAGGGCAAACAGCATGGGGCTTACACCCATAGCCTTGGGGTAACATGGCTGTGTGGAGATAGGCCCCTATAGATGTGTGCTTGCCTGACGTACGTGCAGTGTTGACACTGAAAGTGTCAAATTGTCATCAGCAATTCAATGTACATGTTAACATGGAAGCCATTCTGCCAGACCAGTGAAAAGTATGTCTGCATGGTCAGATTTGTCTCTGCAGGGTTCCCACGGTCATGGAAAAATCACGGAAAGTCCTGGAAAAAAGTCACGGAAAATTGGGAAAAATAAGATGGTCATGGAAAAGTCACGGAAATCAAGATCATGTAAGGGTTGTTTTTGATGGGCCGCTTTAAGGATGGCTGTAAGGGGAGGATGAGGCCATTAGTTATTAAAACTTATTTTCAAAAGCTAACAAATGGTTAGCCTAACATCAGCCGTTCATCAGTATCATAATACCAAACATCTTTTTTTCTGCAAAAGGTGAAATGTCATGGAAATTGTCATATTTTAGTCCTGGAAAATCATGGAATTTGGTTTTCAGATTTCTGTGGGAACCCTGCTCTGGGGCCAATTTCATAGAGCTGCTTAAGCACAAAATTTGCTTAAGCTCAAAAACGTCTTGCTTAATAAAATCAGGTTACCGGCCAAAACTCCATGCGATTGTTATGCTAAGTAAACAACAGCTAAATACCAGTCACAAGCAATGTACATCACATGGAGTTTTGGCCGGTAACCTAATTTTACTAAGCAATGTTTTTTTCGTGCTTAAGCAAATTTTCTGCTTAAGCAGCTCTATGAAATTGGGCCCAGGTTTTGGCTTCATCTATGGCTCCAGAACATTTTTCAAACATTTTTACTCGGAACCACGTGAATGTACATCACATTAGATGTTTCTCTAGCAGTAACTAGAGGTTTGCAAAAATGGTGAAGCTGAAGCCGAAACCAAGATTTGAAAAATGCCCATGTTATGATGATGAAAGGGTTTTTAAATAAAAGCTGAGCAAACAGGATATCCTGCATGCTGTAGGACGCGATTGCTTTCCCAGTCAAGCACTGAAATCACTTCTGCTCAAGCAGGAGAAAGTTCAGATTTTAAATCAGCTGACAGAAAAAAATATATACTGCACGTGTCTGCAAAGGCTCTGGGTGTCAATTGATTTGAGCGTAGAGATTATTTTCAATTTTGTAGGAAAAAGTTACAGGAAGGGATTGTGATTTTGTGTGTCCACATTAGTGTACATTTCATAATACACTTTGTAAAGTGGACAAAATGAAGGGTAGACTTAACTAAACACATAAAGAGAATGGGTGTTTTGGTTGGAAACCTACCATTATTATCCAGAATGTGAAAGTTAAAAGCAGTCTCAAATTTCGAAATATTTTTAAACAGGAAATGCGTAGAGCTTTTTGTTTTCATTCGTCATTAGGACTGTGAAATGCCCAGAAATCGTGTCGCACGACTGTGTCTGCAACTTCCTGGCCAAATATGTTTAAAAAAAGAACATGATTTCAACCCCAGTGCCTCCGTGACCTTAACGCCACTGTAGTTCCTTCCTTCCTTTATGTATTTTCTGATGACTTGACCCATTATTTCTATGGCAAAATAACTGTGGCCAGTTCCAACAGTCTTCGGTGTGCACACTATATGCACTATGGCAACTTGAAAACACAAATGCAAACAAATGCAGAGTTTGTATCCTATCTGTTACTATGCAGTGTGTTGTGGATTATAGGAATTAGTTCGCATCTATTGTCATTAGCATCACAGTCAGTACTAGTGTTACTAATTGTTGATGAGATTTGTTTTGGTCATAGTTTAAAGTAAAAGCAAACACGGGACTTGGTGATCCACCAGCCAAGTCTGTCACAAGTCTATCACAAGTCAATCACAAGCAAATGACAAGCCAATCAGAAGTCATTCACAAGTCAGTCACAAGTCAGTCACAAGTCAATCACAAGCAAATTACAAGCCAATCACAAGCCAATCACAAGTCTATCACAAGCCAATCACAAGTCTATCACAAGTCAATCACAAGTCAATCACAATTCAATCACAAGCCGATCACAGGTCATTCACAAGTCATCCAGCCTCAACTAACGCACTGTTCAAATGAACCGCGACATTCAAATGAACCGTGACATTCAAAGGCATTCCTATGTCATTGTTCATCTCCTGTTACTTGTGACCCGACTCATGATTGACTTGCCAAGTTATCACTGACTCAATTACAAAATGTCCAGCATATTCAATGTCCTCATTATAATCCTATGAGCACTGAGAGTCAGTCTGGTCATTTTTAATTGATCCTCATCAGTGAGGGACTTCTCAGCTTTAGTGGCGGACCCCTACTTGTTTCTAATCTCATTGGTACAGTTGGTAAAATATTAAATATGGCCATTAAAATCAGGGTGTCTCCGCTTACAATTATTTTTGTTAAAGAGAGTGTTGTTTTCTCTGTATCAATTATAAAGCTACAAAGGAAGCCAGTTTCCCTGAAGTGTGTACTATTAAACATCATGTAACACGAGTTGCTTTTCAGAAGGGGAGAGGAGTGTGACATATGGACATGGGTGTGTGCCAAAAGACTGGAAGTATCTGATTTCATTGTATCCTGTTTGAAGTCATATTTAGGCCAGGGAAATTGCTAAGCGGGAAGTTTAACGTAGTCTTTTGGACGAGTACCGGGCAATTTCTTGACATTCACTGCAGTATAAAGTTTTGTCGGTAACTATGTTTCTGCGCTAAGCAGATTTTTCTTAGGAGAGTTTAGTCATCACGATGTGAGGCATCACGTTTTTTTCGTTAGCTGTCAAATGGTTTTCCCCCATGATTTAGAAACTGCCTTCCCCTGTTTTGGGGGGCAATTTTGCAAAACAGTGACAAAGTTTGTGTAATTTTCTAGTTTAATAACTTGTTTGTTTGTGTACGGTTTGTTTTTTGAAGAGTTGTGTACTTTTGTGTGTGTACTTTTTCCCTGTTTATACTTGACATGGTACCACAGTTGTGCAACTTGGTAGTCATTTAAAACAAGAGATAAGTACAGGCCTCATTGCTTTTTTCTTCTACATTTTACAGTTTTAGGTGGCATTTACAGATATTGCATAAAAAAAACTATCTGTGTGTTGTATTGTTCTAATGGTGAAATTTTATGGTGTTTTGGTCGTTTTTGTCTTGTAGGCAAAAGTCTTTGAAGCAGAAGGGAGGCATGGCTTTCAGCAAGTCGCATCCCTCCAGCCACATGAGCAGCAAGCACTCCAAGTCCGACTCCAAGCAGGACAGGCAACAGCGCACCCAGCGTCCAATCACGCCCTTCCACCATCGCAGCGTCACCTGCGAGGATATCCTGGCATTGGAGCAAGAAGCTGTCAACCAGCGACTGGCTGCGCAGAATGCAGTAACCAGCCTGCCTGCTGCCGCCGCTGCTAACGGCGCTCAACCACAAGCCACGCAGCACGACGGTAAACTCTCCCAGGGCAAGTTCACCCAGCCCAGCCCGGCTGCCTTCCGGCCGGGTGGCCCCTCCGACTCGGTCCTGACCGAATCGCCGCCGTCTGTGGTCCCCTCGCCCCTGGTGCCGCCACCAGTGAGCGCCAGCAGCGCAAACGAGAGAACTATGCCCGCACTGAGTCCCTACCCTCCGGCAAGAAGCGGCAGCGATTCGGGAACTCCCACGACCACCAACGCGCCGGCCGGCTTCTCCCGATCCGACACCACTCCCACAAACCACGACCACCCGGACGGACTTCCGATCCCGCCCATGATG
This sequence comes from Patiria miniata, assembly GCF_015706575.1. Classification (NCBI taxonomy): domain Eukaryota; kingdom Metazoa; phylum Echinodermata; class Asteroidea; order Valvatida; family Asterinidae; genus Patiria; species Patiria miniata. The sequence continues at coordinate 15,782,965 of NW_024037061.1, forward strand.
GGAGGTTCCCAAATGATGGACATTCCCAGGGGGATGGAGGCTCACATGATGGCGGAGCATCAGAAAGAGGAACGGGAAGAGGACCCGCTGTGGCAGTGTTTTAAACTCCCCAATGGGTTCGACTATAAGAGACCCCTGCTGCCGGCTCAGTGTTACGAGTTGGACGATGCGGACGGCGGAGGTTGGGATGCACTCTATGACTTGGACAATAACATTGAGTGAGTCTTTCATTTGCCAACTTCGGTGCTCGATTTGTCTAAAACTTCAGTCTACTGTTGTAGGCTTGTGAACGGTTTGTATTACGATACTCCAGATACAGACGATATCAAGTTTGACGTGATTGCTGTGGCTTTGGACATAGTTTCGATGCTGCCACATTTGTGTTTATGTTATGTGTTCATAGACCATGCAGTCTTTTCACTCGCATTGAGTATTCATCTCAAATTTCAGATTTATATGCTTAGGGTAGGCCTGCAGTGTTAACCCAAAACTGTTGCCAACTGCAGTTGCAATTTCATGCAAACTAGACCCAATTTCATAACTCTGCTTACCACAGAACTCTGTGCTTACAAAAATCATTCCGTGCTTACAGTGAAAACAAATCTGCATTGACTCTTAAGCAACAAGTCTTTAGTACGAGGACACACAAATGTGAAGAAGCCAACACTCCTTGCGAAAGATGCACATTTTTTGGCGTTAGTTTCATTCTTCTCTCACCAAAGTAGAGCCAGAAAATTGCGATCTTCTGGCTGCCCTGCACTGGTTCTCAATGTTTTTCACCGTTCGGCACCAGTACAGCACTGTATTACATTGTATTTATTCCCCGATCATCCATAAAACCATAGAGTGTCGTCTCGTTGAAGTTTGGTGAAGTACAGGGAGCAATATTCATGCAGGGCAGTTTGGGGCAATGCATGGATAAAACAGAATAGAACTTTTTAATGACAACCTGAACCGTGTTTCTTTCGTCCAGAGTGTTCTCCCAACCTCAGAAGAAGTTGAAGCCGGAGAGACCGTTGCTGACCAATCAAGACCTCCTGTCGGGCAACTTCTGCGTGGATCAGCTGGACTACAAACCCGCGCATCGTGCCGTGTCGCCGGAGCCCATCGACCCCTACGAGTTCATGGAGCAGGACCCCTCCCCAACAGTTAGTTCTGCCATAGTTTGATTTTGCGCCGATTGCCCCAAATGGGCTGAAGGGGATATTTTTCCTAATAGAAAAATTGTTTTAGAGTCATACGTATGAATTGTGATTTGCATTTGGGGGGTGTTGTTTACAACTGACATGCTTGATAAAAAGAACAGTTGAAAGCCACGAGTATGGATGTAACCCCCACCTTGTCAGATGAAAACAATAGTCTTAGTATTTATCCTATCTGCTTATGAAATCTAAAATTCTTCGAAAGCACTCATGGCACTGTTTACAAGCCCGAAGAAATTGTGGAAGCAGAAACTAACAATGAATATTGTATTTCTGAGGTGGGAGAGTAACCCTATATAAATATTCTGGGGACAACACACAGAATCAGTTAGGGACTGACAACTCAATTCACCTTTTGGCCAGGGTGAGATTCAAACCGTGGACACACAGGGAGAAAGTACAGCGAGAAAAGCATCACTGCCCCAGCATGGCTTTAACGGGGTGTCCCCCAAAAACCCTCAAAGCCCCCTCTTTTTCACAGCTTTCTAAAAAACACAACACAAATATCGATGCATACATGTATTTAGAGAGTATATTTCATTAGCTTTTCAACACCGAAACAAATCTTTCCAATCGGGAAAAGATTTATTGAGTTATGGCCAATTGAAAACAAGTACTGCTTTTTCATTTTGTCCATGGCGGCTGATTTTTGACTGCCGCAATAAGAACATGGGCCGAAACTTGCATCCGCGAAAGAGGCTACCAAGTAGAGGGCAGAGGCAGAGCAGCACAGTAAACATCTAAGAAGTTAACAAGACGGTCCTTTTCAGGACTACCATTTCTTCCAGAAGGAGAAATGACCAGTGTTGCAAAAAAATGAAAAATAGAAATGAACCAGTTAAAGAAAGAAAGATGAAAAAAATTAAAGAAAGCAAAACTACCCTCACCCCAAATCCATTACATTCCTGATAAATGACAATTAAAACCGTGGACAAAATGAAAAACGTGTCTATGTGAAGCGGCTTCAGCAGCTTCCACAGACAGAGATGAAACAGACCATTATCATGTTGCGGCCATCTTGATTTTTCCCATTCGAATCAACGTAACCAAAGCGAGGCTGGAAGGACAAAATAGTCAGGTTCCTTTTTGCACAAAAAGCATTACCATTCAGTACTGTTATTGGATACGGGGAACATGACTGAAATGCTGGCAGCATGATATCGGGCTATTGCAAGCCGTAGCGAAGGCATTCAGATGTGGCCTAAGTCACTAGTAGGGCTACAACAAACCCAATGTGTTTTTTTCTGTTTGTGCACTCCACCCAGCAGAGTCGCGTGATATCGTGCCGCAGCCGGGGCAAGGACGTGAAGGGCAAACCCAAGGGACTAGCGCCGCGGCGGAACAGCAACCGCAAGGAACGCAAGAAGCTGGAGGAGGAGGCGGCAAGACGGGCCGAGGAGGAGAAGATGAAACAGGAGCAACAACTCGCCCAGGAGCAAATGCAGACCAACTCGGTGGACGAAAAGGGTAGGTCTTATCTACTCACAGTCGCGTCCTTTTGTAACATGGCATTATTAACCACATTGTGTCTTGAATGATTGCCTTCATTTGATCCGCCCGTTGTCTGAACAGTCACAGACAGTTAAAAAAAAATTGTCTGTTCCCCTGCCACGCTTTTTTTATGTAAGGCTAGTCCCCAACAGTCAGATCACATTTCTTATAAACAATGTGACTAATCATATTCCATCAACAGACAAACACAGTTAAAGAGGTTGTGGAATGCTTGAAGACATTTCCGTCATTTTTCGGGTATATGTAGCCTAAGGTGTGATGAAATAAAAACGACTATTGTTTCTGTCATAAAATGAGTACAAAAGGTACTTTTGAGAGCTGTTTTTCAGGTCCTGTTTCGACCCGAACGTGCAATTTGTGTAAAAGTCGTCGTCGGGGGCAGCAAACAAAACACAGTAAATCGTGACGTAATAAACAGGACTCCCGATGCAGCGTAGTATAAACGAGTCCTGTTTATTACGTCACGATGTACTATGTTTTGTTTGCTGCCCCCAACGACGACTTTTACACAAATTGCACGTTCGGTACCTTTTGTACTCATTTCATGACAGACACAATAGTCGTTTTTATTTCATCACACCTTAGGCTACATGTACCCGAAAAATGACGGAAATGTCTTCGAGCATTCCACAACTTCTTTAACTGGTAGGGACAGCTGGCTTATCAATCTCCTTCAGTCAAAGCATAGGTGAACCAAGTTACGTAAACAGTCACAGCCAGTCTTTATGTGAACAGGGAGCTCTTAACTTTTTGAAAACAGTCTCTTGATTGATGTTGAGGACTGCAGGACTTGTGATTGACTTATGAGGAACTTTTAGGACTTGTGAGGGAGGTGTGTGCTTTTGCGCTCATTGATTACTGAACAGAAATAACAAAAACATCTCAAAGTTGGTCGCTGAGTAAGTAGGGCCAATAACAACGGACTGTTGACTCTGTTGATTGTCGTCTTGTTACAGGTCCTCTCTCGAATCAGTCAATGGGTCGGCTGGATTCCAGTAGTTTCACGCAGGTCAACGACCTGAAGGTCACGTACGAGGATCTTGACCAGCTGTTCCAGTCTTCGGACGACGACGATGACGGGGTAAGCAGAATAGTGAGACCCTCGGCCATGACTGTGGACTCCCTGCCCATTTTTTTTTAACAAATTGAAATCACCCATTACAAGGCTGAATACCACTCGAAGGTACACGTAAAGGGCTACAAAATAAGGAACAGAGATGGGCACAAGGGTATATACAAAAGTACAGGTTATGTCGCAAAAAACCTTACAGTTGAAACCAAATTAAAAGTATATTGCGTGGGGGTTTTGGAATATTTTCAAATTACCTCTAAAAGTCAGATAACCAATCTACCGTACAAACTTTCTTCCATTCAAATCGATGCATTGGAACAAATGCCATGCTTCATCAAAATCAAGGGTTGAAAATCGTCTTGGGCCACTTTCTTGGAAATTGAGAAACGCAGTTAGAGAAACACACCAAGGATTTATTTCCTTTGATAAAAAGTAACGTGACTTATTCTATCGGCTTCGATCAGTAAACTTGATAAATAAAACAAGTGGCCCAAGTGGTTTTTCAAGTCCCGTATTGTGATTACTGTACTGTATCAGCTGAAAAGCATTTGGAAGACCACTTCGTCGTGTCCGTACAACAAGGTCGTATCTCCTAAAATGGTGTGTACTTGAAACGCGAGTTTTCAATGTCAAAAGGTCGTATCTCCGCTTAAAATAATCCAGATGTACACACACAGTCATTGGACGTTGCGATACGCGAGATACGACCTTGATGCACAGAGCGTATTCGTGCAATATATGACTTTGTTGCAGAGTTCAGTTACTACCTTGTTGCCCTGACGCGACAAATTATTCTACTCAGCAATACATCTGACACAATTTTGAATACTACCCAACTTTTCTGAAAAAAATGCCCAATTTGATTTTTGAGGGACAACCTGTATACCTTCTTGCTATACATGACCTCATCTGAAAAAAATTCATGGGGATCAGAACAGATTGAGTTCAGTGAAGAACCACTTGGTCTTGAACGGGATGATCAGCATAGATGCTTTCATCATAGTGGAATCCTGCCATCAGAATTAGAAGCTTTTACTGCAGTGGCGTCACGCTCACGTGCATGCTGCACGCATTCTGTAAGACGAGGCACACGTGCATTTTGGTATTCCTATTGGTGGAAGGAGACCGGAGTGCGTGTGCACTACCTGAGCGGGAGCCTTGCGCCGCCGCCTTGCGCCACCGCCTTGCGCCACCGCCTTGCGCCACCGCCTTGCGCCACCGCCTTGCGCCACCGCCTTGCGCCACCGCCTTGCGCCACCGCCTTGCGCCACCGCCTTGCGCCACCGCCTTGCGCCACCGCCTTGCGCCACCGCCTTGCGCCACTGCCTTGCGCCACTACCTTGAGCCACCGCCTTGCGCCATCCGCCGGATTTGTCAATACCCCTAATACCTCTTCAAATGACCCTTCGTGGTGGAATAGTCAATTCAGTAGTCAACCGTACAACACAAGCCTTGAATTGGTATCTTATTTTGAAACCCTCATTCTATTTTCTCCAGGGCCCTTTTGAGGACAAGGCCCAAGGGCCCCCATCAGAAGAGGCTAAACCTCCGCCAGGGACCACAGGCCCCGTTGGTAAGTCAGCCTTGCAAAGACACTGTCGTCAAAGTAGATGCATGCATTAGGTCTTACCTGAACTCCTTGGCTACAGCCTGCAATTAGACATTGCTTTAATATCCGGCTTATAAGTGTGACATCACCATGTGTACTTAACACGAAGCAGCATAGCATGAGTGGAACCGGAAGTTAACGCGCCTCGAGTGTTTATCCAATGGGCGCTAGTAATCAGTGGTTTGCGTGCGTGTATGATGTTTTTACTAACGAGCAGGATTAGACCTGCGGAAGCTACTTAGAATAGATATGTGTGTTACTGCCAAGCTATGTAGCGAAGCAGTCCGGTTTGAGCTAATACTCTTGGAATCAGGCCATACTGAGAGCAATCTCACATAAAAAAAAGATATGGAATATATAATTTTCCAAAATTGGAAACAGACATTTCTGAAATGGAAAATCAGGGGCCCAAGGGAATTAGGTTTAACGAATAGTCTTCAGCCTTGTTTGTATATATTTCTGTATCTCTGAAACCAATGCGACATCGTTGTGCCCAGGAGGAGCCTACAACTGTCCGACGGAGCTAGCGGTCATGTTCCCCACGCCGCCCTCCCTGGAGCAACAGAACTCGGCCTTCTCCCCGCTCAACCAGCCCTGCCAGGAGTACCTGAACCACGGCTCGGTGGCCGGCCTGACCCAGATGGAGCAGAGCAGCCTGGGTGACATCTCGGAGGTGGAGGTGGATGACACTATGGGTAGTCCCAAACCGGACTCAATAGAGGTCAGTAATAGCTAATAATTATTCAAAACCAATCGATCCTCTTTGATAGGCACAGAGTCCCTAAAAAAATTTTAAAAAGGAGGGTTCATCTTGCTTTGCCAAGGACCTAAGAATCTACTCCGATGCCATGGTTAACCAGTTCGCGTCGGAGGACGTGATAACACGCACTGACTGATTTTATACACAGATATGGCTGATGGGTTAAGATATCAAGATTGTCTCGACTCGCCTCCGGGTGAGGTCTAAACACGCTAATCCCTTGTACCTTTTGTACACACACACACAAAGTCTGTGAAGTCTGTGGAGGCGGACCGTGTGTTGATCTTGAATTGGCCGTTGTACACGGCCTATTGTTGTACAATTTACGCTCCAGTGCACACCCAGAGTATTGAAACATGAGTTTTCGGCAAGAAATATCGTACAAATACTGTTAAATTACTCTTGCGAATCAGTATATGTAGCGTTTGGCTGTATATCAGAGAAGTTGGCTGGAAAATTTTGTCTTTTGCGAAAATTGAAATTTTCGGCAAAAGTGATTCTGGCGCAAAGTGGTTAAGTTTACTCTCAACTTCCTGTACATTTTTGCCATGAAGGATCCTGAATCCTCCGTAATCTGTGCAAACAATCTAAGAACCAGCCCTACTAATTTCAATTTTGTGGGTACTTTTGTATGTCACAGGACTGGAGCTACGTATATAAGACGCCGACGATGGAACGTTTTGTCGGGGCCAGCATGTACGCACCCCTCAAGTCCTTACCAAGCAGCAAGCTACCTCCCCTCAGAATACCCGATAACTGTGTCTACAAGCCCTCATGGCAGGTGAGTGCAAAGGTTGAAGGTCGGGGGAACTAGGGAAGGCCACGTCGGTGGGATACTAAGGGCAAGTTCGATTGATGGATTTGGGGATGTTTGTTATGCTTGTGTGAACTAATAGCAATGCGAATCGCAAAAAATGTTGGTCCTGGTGCCCCGCTGCGTATTACACTTCATGATGCAAATATTATTGTACAATGCAACCAACTTTAGCAGGCTGCCGCCGAATACCAGGGATGCCAACCTCCCAATTTTGCCGTAAGCCTCCCAATTTTTGACACCAACTTACGACATTACAGCATTAGTTTGCTGTAATCGCACATTAGTGTACGATGATTTTGTGGACATGTATAGTTTAGGGTCAGTTCATAGCTTTGAGTGACACACTTAAAACTGATTTGTGGGACTTAACACAAATAAAGTGCAATTTTAAACTGTTTTTGGTTGATATTATTGTTCACCTTCTGTCAGATTTGGTTGAAGTATTCAACTACTTATTGCATGCTGTCCTTTTATACCATCAGATTCCACTCTCACCAAAGCCAGAATTTATACCTACAACCAAAGAAAGGTAAGAACCTAGGTCTCAAGTCGCTCCTGAAACAGAAACCAATCTTAAAATCTTGATGAGATGGAACTGAAATTTGTTGTGATGAAACCATCTGTAACCAAGTTTTGAACATAATTAATGTCATCTTGGAAAGTCGACTGAGTTTGTTAAGTTTGACAACCCTTGTCAGTAGATTGTCTTGGTATTCTTGTCCAACACTGTTCAGGACACCAATGTGGAATTGTTTGCAATCTGGAAAGACATTCTGCACTCTTGTGATAACTATTGTCAGTGTCACTGGTAAACCATAACCCTCCAAAATCCTTTGAAATCAACCATGAGGTTTTGAAAGATTTTGATTGGATTTAGGAAGGTTAGAGCCTAGCTACATATATTTTGCTTGAGGCTCGATAATCCTTGAAAGTTACACCTGCTTAAGACAGATGTTCTAGGGTTGGGCTGAATCAAAGTATTCTGAAGATTTAAATCAAGTACATGAAAAGTTGAATGTTTTGAAACAGTTAGGAGCGACTACCTTTGAAAGATAGATTGTAGTAGCTGATAGTTCCAGAGTCTATTCAATGGAAAATTGATACATAAAGTTCACCTGACAGAAACTCAAATCTATGTAGGTGGACCCAAGTCGCTCATAATACTATATGGTTTGGCACGTCTCTGGAACTTCAGTCTGAAACAGTGCCAGAGCCCAGCCTTTTTGCTCTGCGTGGAGTTTAATTACGAAGAAATACCATGAGGTTCTTGCACAGTGGTGAATTTCAGATGTCTTGGATAGGTGCCTTGGCTTAGAGATGAAGTAATGTTAACTGGCTACCCTGATATTTAATTTAGTGCAACGTCCAGCGGTGGTCAACTGATCAACTCCCCAGCCTCTGCAGCCCTCCCCGTAGGCGTCTACCCTCCTGGCAGTCAAGGACCCAGGAGTGTCGCCAACACGGACATCGCGCCATCCCCTGCCTCCGAGGCCTCCTCCTACATCAAGAACCTCAACTCTCTCGAATCGGCCTCCTTGGGTGCCAACATCCCGGAGGCCCACAGCCTGATGGTCAACGTGGTGCTGTCCGACTCCCAGCTGAACCTCTTCAAGGATCGGAACTTTGACAGCTGCGTCATCTGTGCTTGCAACATGACAATCCGTGGCGGCGGCGGTGGCAGCAGCGAGGCTTTGCAAGGAGGCGGCGCCTTCGATTCCTTAGGCCCTTGCAGCTGCGGCTTCAGCGCGGTCATGAACCGGCGCTACGGCACGGGCAGCGGTCTCTTCGCCGAGGACGAATCTGAAATAACGGGCCAGTTCAGCGACGTGGCCCTGTGGGCCTGCCACCGGGACAACCCTATGCTTGCGGCCGAGTTTGCCCGCAAGGGACCCTTGGCCTTGGAGGGAGGCCTGAGTAGACTGTACACTAAGGACGGGGTGCCTGTGGGCACGGAAACCCTGAGAACTTCCAACGCTCTGTTGCGTTTGATTCAGGATCAGTGTAACACACCTTACTCCACGCTGTGTCGGTTAAATTGCATTGCCAAGAGGCGGAACGTAAACAGCTCAGGTCAGCTTGCCAGAAGTCAGTTAGAAATAGAAGGTAAGGTGTAAAACTATCTTCCTGAACGTCCATTTATCCCTTATAGGAGGTAGTGACATATGTGACCTGTTCTGTCAAAAGCAGACGCTTCTGGGCAGAGGTTAAAATTGAGATAGAGCCAAAAAATGCTGTGGGGTGATTTTTTTCAATATTCTAATTTTTGCATATTTGTAATCCTGAACATGTCTAAAATATACTATAAAAGTTGAAACCGTAATTTGAACTCTAAATTTAGTATTTTTGATGATTTGTTAAGGTATATCAGGTAAAGAAATGTCTGTTTCGTGACGTTTGTGGCCATTTTCTCCGTTTTCTACTTTTCGACACAATGAACTTCAAAATAGCATAACTTTGCCCAGGAGTGACCGGTTTCAATAAATAAAACCACCTTTTAAAAGGAAAATGTACATATTTTAACAATATGCACAAATCTCATTTTTGACTTTGTTGCCCAGAAAAGTCTGATTTTGACAGAACAGGTCACATATGCCAAAATAAAGATTGAAAATTAAGAATTGAAAACTTGTGTGTGAAAAATTTATTATTTTTTAATCTCTCCTTGATTCCAGAGCTGAATTCCGTCTGAAGGAGTGTTTCCACTACTTTTCACAAGAAAGATAAATTCACTGATCCTTCTGACGTCTTGCGCTGCGAACAGCAGATGGGGAAATCTTGGAAATGAATGGAAATTGTGACAAACTTTTTCAATTTCTTCCCCTCTTTTTTCCCCCCCAGATGGTTGCGAGGTGTGTTTTGCAGCCTTAGAGCAGGGTCGTCAGGTAGCCGAGAACTCCAGCAATGCTAAGCTGGACGACACGCTGCTCAAGAATTCATGCCTACACAGCTGGCCTTATACCCCAGGTAAAACAAATCCCTCCAAATTTCAGAAATATGGGACTAGGTAATAGATTGTTGTTGGAGCGTCAAAATTGTTAGTTTTTGACGCTATTGATACGATAATACTATTTTTTCTCCATTTCAATCCTGGTTATCCTGCAGCAGGTCTGTTCCGCAGCCAGCTGTCCTCCCAGGACATCGTGCGCACCCTCTCCTCCCTCCAGCCCCTCTTGCAGGACGCTATCCAGAAGAAGAGGACCACGAGGTTATGGGAGCGGCCCTACACGGTCCAGGGGCCGCTCACCTGGCAGGTCTTCTTCAACCTGGCAGACAAAGGTAGGAAGGGATTGCTGAGCTCGAATCCAGCAAGCGATTACTGGTTTAGACCATGGAACCATAACTATGTATATCTGTGCATTACACTCACTTTTCAAATCTAGACCTTTGTACAATCCTTGGTGACGTTCCACCACAACACCAGCTGGGCCCAATTTCATAGAGCTGCTTAAGCAGAAAATTTGCTTAAGCACGAAAAAAACATTGCTTAGTAAAATTAGGTTACCGGCCAAAACTCCATGTGATGTACGTTGCTTGTGACTGGTATTTAGCTGTTGTTTACGTAGCATAACAATCGCATGGAGTTTTGGCCGGTAACCTGATTTTATTAAGCGAGACGTTTTTGTGCTTAAGCAAATTTTGTGCTTAAGCAGCTCTATGAAATTGGCCCCAGTTACTTGGATCAGTTTTGAAACGACAAAGTTATAATTTGGGGCCTCGGAAATTAAATTGTTGTTAAATTTTTTCCAAATGAACTCCTTACTCAAATATACAAAGTAACTTCAGTGAAGTGAAACATTTTCATTATTCCAGCTTCTGACGGCTAAATCTGAATGTCGATAATTTTTGCCTGTACAATGTATTATAGGTTGTATGTCAATATTTGGTCGTGCAACCTCCTAGTGGTTTTTGCGGTGGAGGGTCACATTTTAGCATTTGTAGATTCTAAATTGTTTGCCTGGGTGTCCCTCCTTAGTGGCTATCACAGTTATGGTTTATAATATAAACACCAACATTTCCAGACACAAACACAGTAATTGCACCCACTCTTGTTATTCTATACAATGTCTTGTGATTTCCTTTGTCTCTGTAATATAACACTCTCCCATAAACTAAGCACACAGACCTACTACAGAGGACCGTTTTGAACAAAAGACCCAACGCCCGAGGACTGAAAGGATCTGTTGTTCTCCCTTTGTGTGTCTGTCCTTGGGGGTTATGTAGAACAAGTACATCCTCACGTGTTTCAGCACCGTCACCGAATGTGTCTATGGGCTCCATGTGTGAACAAAAGTGGGTGCTTTTTGACCGCTTCAAGTGCCCCAACGGGACACACCAACTTTTACGCACAACTCATTTTATTCTGAATGTGCAAAAAAGCCAAAGCGTCTTTGCGTGAGCGTCACACATTGTCGGCAACCTGTTCGAATCTGTCTCCCAGTGGTCTCCCCAAACTCGCTTTTCTTACCGTTGAGGTGGTTCTTGCACACGGAGCCCATAAACACCTACTGTTCAGATCGTGATGTGGTTTTTGTCTTTGGACCTTCGGTAGTGAGCTCCAAAGTTTTGAGCCTCCGTGTTGAGGCCCTCATTCCATGAAAGGCCCTGTAGGCTGTACATGTACCTTCCATCGTTTTTCTTCTAATGCATCTCTCCATGTCTTGCTTTGTCCAGGTTCATCAGAGTCCCCCGAGCCTCTGCCTATCCCTCCATTACTGGTGGGCTATGATAGAGACTGGTTGTCGTCATCACCTTACGCCCTCCACAACTGGGTAACTTTCATTCTTTATTCCTTCATTTTACCCTAAAGCAATGGGAAAGTGTTGTAAATGGTGAGGTCCTTGGTCACATGTTTGTGCTGCTCAGGGGCTTCGTTCAGTTCCAAACGTGGATATTGTATTTGGGGAAAAAACTGTAAAGAGGTGCTGGCCAAAAAAATTGTTTCATCGTTGGTTTGCTTCAAACATGCCTATAAAAGAGCTCTCATCTCTCAATATGTAACATAGCTTGCTTCTCATTTGGTTTTTCAGTGATTGTTTTTTTTGTTCTCTCTTAATACAGTTATGTTCTGTTCTAGTTTATAAGTTTTCATGCTTAGACTCTGCTTTGGTCCAGCTGTCCATGTGTACTTGTTTTTGTTTCTGTTTTGTGTTTGTCCGTCCAAGGCATCTCGCCACAAGCCAAGGCGTCCAGAAGATGTTTCCATACCTATATATATTTTCGCCCTTTTCACCTTTTGGACAAACTTTATTTATTGATTTATGTACTTAATCGTGTATTCTGTGCTTGTATTTCTCATTTTGGTATGGAAATAAATATGAGTTTGAATTGAATTGAATTGAATTCATTGTAACCAACCTGGACTTGTTGAGATACCACAAATTGTGGCATCAGAGCTAATGCTCTTACTTGAATGCAAGTTTTTTATTACAACGGACTGTATTCAATCAAATTAAACTTTGTTTTCCACCAACAGGAGAAGCTGTTACTGGAGCCGTACAGCGCTACGCGGGACATCGCCTACGTCGCCCTCGTGCCCGACAACGACTTCATTCTCCAGTGTGCAAAGAGTTTCTTCAGGGAAGTCACAGCTGTCTACGAGGTGAGACATTGAATTCATTCCCCCTTCTACTGTAGATTTGTTAAATGTTTTCAAACCCTTTTAGGTAAAGGACTATGAAATGTGAATTAACTTGTGTAATAATGAGCGTCCCCTAATGAAACACAGCACTACAGAGAGCAGTAATCCTTGTGACAGAGTCTTCCTGCTTGCCCTGAGCTTACTGCACAAAAAGACTTGTGGAATCGTTATCCATCCTGCACAGACGATTACCTCAAAGGGTTTTGTAATGTGGGTCCTTACAGGCTAATGAGGTTTATCAGACTTCAGTTTGTTTATTGTGAGAGAAAGACATCATCAGTGTAGAAAGAAATGCATCTTTCAGACCTTTCATCCAATTTTCCAATTTATTTTTGCAATTGACAATCGCATCCCTGTGCTTAATCCACGGACAATAGTGGCTTTGAAAAAATTGAAAGATATTGGATCGCAGAAGACTAGGATGGTTAATTGTTTCATTTGAGACAAAGCTGATATTTTGGCTCAAAATAGTGCATCCGAGGGAACAAGCCAATACACTGTACATCGGCTCAAAGGTCAAAGAAATTGATTTAATGATGTTCAATAAAGGCAGATAATTCTATAGTCGGAGTTTCACTACTGTGATGGTTTTATGAGATATCAGTTCTCTCTTTTTGTGTGTGTGTGGAAGAATCATTGCTATTAAATTGCGACATGCAAGCCCTAGGCAGTGTCTGAATTACTGGCTTACGGCTTGAAATTACACACACGTCTATGGTAGTGGCTGCAGCCACTTCCCTATACCCGTGTGTACTTCCAAGCCGTAGCCAAGTCATTCGAACACAGCCCTAGATTAATGATCTGTTACTCTCTTCAGAGCTGTCGACTTGGGCGGCACGCCCCCATCGCTAAGACTCAGCGTGATGGCATCTTCAGAATCGGCAGCAAATACGCCTCCAAGGTTGCGGAGGAGCCGGTGGACGACTGGTTCTCAGAAATAGGTGAGCTAAGCTTTGAAGGTTTTTCCCTAACCCTAGCCATCCAAAAATCCTTGAAAATACTTTGGTATGGTTTTCTTGAAGGGTTCCCACAATCGTGGAAAAATCATGTGAAATCCTGGAAAGTCTTGGAAAAGTCATGGATTTTTTTGTTATTTTGGAGTCCTGGAAAGTTGATGTTAAAAAAACCCCATTTTTGAAATTTGTTGGAATCCTGCTCAACCCGTACTTGATAATGTGTAATATTTAGCTGTGGCGGTCTTTCAGTTTGCATTCCTTGAAAGTTGGATTAAATTCACACGTATTTGCTTCAAAGTTGGGCCCAATTTCTGTGACATTTTCACACTGAATTGTAAGCTTGTTTGCTTATTTATAACTGCTACAGCACATCTGCCAGAATCAAGCAAGTTAAAGTTGTACGCTCAAGTCTGCAAAGCCTATGTTGGTAAGTGTAGACAAATAAATTTCAAAGTTTTCTAAAATAAATTTGATCAAAAGTGCACTTGTGTTCCTGATTTGCGGTGATGTTCGTCACACACTTGGAAGATTGGGAGAAATCAATAGGGTTTGAGCTTAACTTGGAAAAAAAAGTGTTTTTTTTTTCTAGAAACCCATGGTGGTTTAGGTTGTCCTCTTGTAAATTGCCTGCGATACTAAAAAGCCATCTGAAGTCAGATTAATCCTTTCCTGAACATCCCTTCAAAGTCAGGACTTTAAGTGACAAAAACAACTGCACTCGATTTCATCAAACTCTTCCTAACTTATGATGCATCGCAGCGATGCGACGCGTCCTGCGATCCATTTCACAAAACACGTCGTAAATGCAACTTACAACTTTACACACATTGCCTCGGTATTATAATCTCGTTTATGTAATGTTTATGGCATAAAAACTGGCTTAGAAAAGTGACTCTTCTTATTTTGCGATGACCTCTAGACACGTCGTAACTTGCGACGTGTTTTAAGCCGTTGTCAAGGAACTTACGACGCATTCAACACATCGCAACTTTTGTGAAAGTGCTGGCCGTGCAGGTTTACTGCGGTTGTGGATGCACTCTTGTGAACCAAGGAGCTTGTTTCTGTTGCTCAGCTGGTATTAAAGCTTGTGTTTTTAAGAGGCCATTAGTTTTTAAGAGGCCATTTTAAGAGGCCATTTTTAAATGACACTGATTTTTGTTGTGACCCCCTTCCAGGCCCCTTCTTGAGTCGAGACCCGCCCGACCACACCCTCTTCACCACCTCCCGTCACGACAGATCAGCCTCCACGTCTTCATCGTCAACACTGACCAACTCCAATCTCCCCGGGGGTAACCCCTCGTCCGGTGGCCCCGCCCACATGGGCGGGGCCAGCCAGGGTAGCATGGGTGGGATGGGCAACCAGGGGAGCCTGGGCGGGGACGGGATGGGAACGCTAGGAGGCGGGGCCGGCTCACAACAGGGTAGCATGGGTAACATGCCGGCACCGAGTACCACGGGGCCATCTGGAACAGGTGAGTAGAAAAGAGTGTCGAAGAGAACGATCAGTGGGGGCGATATCTGTCAAATTCATGGACTGATGAAATGTGTTGACTGTACTCACTATTAAGCGTGGGACGTTGCGTTTAATTTTGTAAATGTTAAGCAAATCTATTAAGTACCGTTTATACGTTTAAATGTTTAGCCACTTCACAAAGGCTGCTGCTGGCTGCCCCAGTAGTTTGATGTTTTCCTATGAATATACATGTAGGTACACAACAAACGAAGGGCAACATCGACCCCAATCTACAAAAAAGGTCATTCATAATTGACTGTCCTTTGCATTGGAATAAAATGGGTTTATAGGTATCCTTTATATTTGTGTGAAATTGATTTTTTCGAGGGCAGACAGAGTAAACCTATGTCACTTTTTATAATGTGGGTTTCGGTTAAACGTTTTTGGAAAATTTGTTAACAGATGAAGAATTGTCATCGTTTAAACGTGTAAACGTCCCATCCTTACTATTTGATCGCTAGAGAGTCTGGAATTCATTATGGTTCTCCCTTCCTGATGAGTATATGTTTGAAATAGTGGTTCTACCCAACATGCAGTTCTATTGTTTCATGTAATGAAGGGTTTCCCTTGTTCCTAAAGAAACCCATAGAAAATGTTGCTATCAGTGCGCAGATATAAGCTCCCTCAGGAATCCACCAAGAGTCGACTGATGCTCACTTCTGCTCAAATTTTCAAATGCTGACCAATCCCCTCTCCCCCTTCCCCTCCCCTCAGGCTCACAGCAGGATTCCTCCTCCTCAGACAAGCCCGAGGCCAAGGAGAACGAGACGGGCATCAACATCGTGGAGGACTCGGACTATGAGAAGCCTCCCTCCCCGGCCGTGGTGGTCTACATCGTGGACCCCTTCAGCCAGGAGGATGACTACGGGGAGCAGTCGGTCTCCAGCCTGGCGCTGCTCAAGAGCTTTGCTGAGATTCAGAGCCACGTTCAGGGAGACCTGAAGAAGAACCTCATCCTTCAGGTACTAATAATAACAAAACTATCAGGGGTGAGATCTCTCAGGATTTTTGCTGATTTCAGGATTTTTTGGTCCGGATCTTTCAGGATGTCCGGTATTTTTGTCAGAAGTTTTCCTGATTTTAGGATTTTACAGAATATGTTTCGAAATCTGGAATGGAAAATCATTACTGGCGGAAATGTTTTACAGGGCATTTCAGACAAGCCATGTCTTCACTCGGAGCACAGTTTGGCTCATTGAATCGACCGGTACTTTTCTGGGTAAAATGACCAATGTTCCTTTTCTGCCATAATGAGCACAAAGTTTTTGCTAACTGTTAAAGGTAGAGTGGACCATTTGCAGCTGTTCAAAAAGTAACCGTCCTGATAATTGTTAAAAAGCTTACTTGGTTTAAAGATGGTAATGACACTAAACACCTTGTGCAATTATTTCTTCTGGCATGCTGTCATTTTGAAGGAAACAATAAAAGAAGGTCATTTCCAAAGACGTGTCAAGTGTCACATTCTTGGAAATTTTCTGTTGGTGGTTGGTTTGTAATCAGGCGAAATCCAAGAATGGGTGTGTGCAAGCGTTGACACGACGCACATCGGTGCTCAGTTGCTATTATTAGCGAGAAGCTAGTTTGTTTCATTGTGTGACATCACATAGCTAAAATCAGCTGAATGAGAATCACGTCCCGAATGCTGATTTGGGGATTGTGTCACAAGAGGGGGCAATTCAAAAAATGACCCTGCAAATTTTGAATTGTGTTTTCTCTAAATACACTGAATTCACAGAGCTAAAACTTCATCAGGTTAGTTGTTGAGCATCCATCTTTAGATTTTGAGCACCTTTGTTGCTTCAAACGAAAATCATACACAAATGATGAATGGTGCATTCTACCTTTAGACAGCAGCATGAAGTTAGCCCCTGATCACATCATGTTTTCCTTTGTTTCTCCTATCCTCCACAGATCATCCCTCTCCATCAGATCCTGCAGGTGGCTAACAGCAACATGTCCTCACGCCTGCTCAGCCAGATCAAGTGCCACGCCTTCTCAGTCTTTTCCCAGTGTCGTCGCCACTTGCTGCCTTCCGTCGCGGGTCAGAGCCTGACCGGCTTCGGGCCCGCTGCTGAGCTGGATCGGCTACTCAGAAGCAACAAGGTCAGTTACAGCTCAAATGTCTTTGTTCAAGGGGCGCTAATCAGAAGCCATAAACCTGGGATCACGCCCAATCACGATGCTAGCGACAACAGCAATGCTGCAAACCCAGGAAATGGCAAAACTTGGATCACTCATAGAGGATATTATACAAATATTGAATGCTTCAAGTGGTGTAGTAAAACTAGCCTCCCGAGGTGATCCATGGACATTCTATTTTCCTGAGGTGAAGCCGAGGGAAAATAGAATGGTCCATGGATCACCGAGGGAGGCTAGTTTTACTTCACCACGAGATAAAGCATTCAATATTTGTTTTATAACACTTCACCCACCGATTCTGCTTGATTTTAATATTTTAAATTATCTAAATCTGAACACAGTTGAAATAAACTTCAATTTCAATACAAAATTGGTGGAAAATGTATTTCTCTCTTCCAAACTACCCCTTCACGAAATGTTTGAACCCAAGTCTACGGCGCGCTCTCTTTGGAACAATACGCGCAATGCGCACACCAGCATCCATTTGCACACAAATACCACGCTGTGGAAATAGTACTTTGGTTGCTAATGGTACAGTACTTTGGTTGCTACGGGTATAGTACTTTTGGCCGTGCACAGAAAGATAGCAAAATTAGAAAGTAACATGTGACTCGTTCTCGGCCAATCAAGACACAGAATCTGTGGGTGAGGTGTTATAATACTTTCTATTACAATTTGTTTTCTCTTTGGTGTTTATTTCTAAATCTTTTGCCTGTTTTTTCCACCTCTAGGGTCCTAAGCCGCAGTATCGCCTGTACTCGCCACCTTACATCTTGACCCCGCTCAAGGACAAGCAGACGGAGCTTGGCGAGTCCTTTGGTGAGCTGCGGCAGGCTTGCGGTGAGCTGTTCTGCGGCTACTGCCTGTCCCACGATCAGAGATTGCTGCTGGTAGCTTGCACGGACTCCAAGGGGGAAATGATGGAGACGCAAGTTATAAATATTGATGTGCCTAACAGGTGAGACACAGTCAGGGACGGGGGGTGTTTGTTGGTCAGTCTGTCTGTTGGTCAGTGAATCCAAGGGTTGTGTTTGTTGGTCAGTCTGTCTGTTGGTCAGTGAATCCAAGGGTTGTGTTTGTTGGTCAGTCTGTCTGTTGGTCAGTGAATCCAAGGGTTGTGTTTGTTGGTCAGTCTGTCTGTTGGTCAGTGAATCCAAGGGTTGTGTTTGTTGGTCAGTCTGTCTGTTGTTCAGTGAATCCAATGGTTGGTTTGTTGGTCAGTGTGTCTGTTACTTTATGAGTCAAAGGGTTGTGTTTGTAGTGAGTTGAAGGGTTTTGTTTGTTGGTCAGTCTGTCTGTTGGTCAGTGAGTCCAATGGTTGGTTTGTTGGTCAGTCTGTCTATTACTCTATGAGTCAAAGGGTTGTGTTTGTTGTGAGTTAAAGGGTTGTGTTTGTTGGTCAGTCTGTCTGTTGGTCAGTGAATCTAATGGTTGGTTTGTTGGTCAGTTTGTCTATTACTCTATGAGTCAAAGGGTTTTGTTTGTAGTGAGTTGAAGGGTTTTATTTGTAGTGAGTTGAAGGGTTTTGTTTGTTGGTCAGTCTGTCTGTTGGTCAGTGAATCCAATGGTTGGTTTGTTGGTCAGTCTGTCTGTTACTCTATGAGTCAAAGGGTTGTGTTTGTAGTGAGTTAAAGGGTTGTGTTTGTTGGTCAGTCTGTCTGTTGGTCAGTGAATCCAATGGTTGGTTTGTTGGTCAGTCTGTCTGTTACTCTATGAGTCAAAGGGTTGTGTTTGTAGTGAGTTGAAGGCTTTTGTTTGTTGGTCAGTCTGTATGTTAGTCAGTGAGTGGAGGTTACATGGTTGTGTGTTGTTGGTCTGTATGTGTCATAAACAGACTCACTGGGGAAGATGATTGAGATATGAAATTTTAATTTTTTCTAACAGGTTGTGAGGAGAGTTGTCTGTCAGTCGTTCTATAATCTTTTGTTATCTAAGTGGTGCTACATATGCATATTTCAGGGATCTCAGCTTCACAGCCATGTGTATTCGTATATTTCTGGCTCCTGACAAACTCTTGTGTTGTCCTGTTTTTTTCTACAATTGCAATCTTCTTAATTTTACTACATGTGTGCATTTACTTTTTTGCCTTTTGTTTATTATTTGCCTGAAAATTATATTGTGTCAATTAGATGTACATTGCACTCACTTCCCAATTTCATGTTCTCCATTCATGCTGATCTGGGTGATTGACAGACTTGAACTAGAGAACGGATTATATGAACAATATTTTAACGTCTCTGAGACCCTTATACCATGTCGTCAGTGAGTCTATTCGTCTCATTCTTTAGCTTGCCTTGGGTGTCTCTCTGTCATTATCCTATGGCTCATTCTCTGTCAACTTGTTTGCCTTCCTCTCACCCGGACAGAAAACGGAGGAAAAAGGTGTGCGTGCGTAACATTGCCCTGATCAAGCTGTGGGACTTCCTAATGGGCGTCATGTCCAAGTCACCCGTACCCTGGAGGCTGGTGGTCGGCCGCTTCGGCCGACTGGGGCAAGGAGAACTCAGGGGTAAGTCCAAGTCACAGCAGGTTGACTGAAGTATTCGGAACACAGCAACCCTTCATCGGTATCAGCCCCGGTATCCGTTAATGGATAAAGATTTTGAGAACAGCCTGCACATCACCCTCATAACCTGCGAACCAGAGGTCAATTTGATTGAAATCTCAAGTTGGATTACGAGTAGCTTATAGGAAAGTGCGATGCGATGGGCATGGATATGCATAGTCAGTGGGAGCCTAAGTAATGAGTTGACTGTTGGCTAATTGGGGAGGACAAAAGGCAACTAACGTGGTTCGCGTGTAGATGTTTACGAAACTTTTGAACCCCAAGGGAAGAATGAAAAATTAAACTGGTGTTTTCTTGAGGCTTACTTTGAGGTGGTGCAAGGTTTTACGGGTTACCTCAACTTACCTACCGCTTGGTTCATTTTGCATTCTTCAACTCCCCAGGCGTTTGAGCCCTGCCCCAAACATGCAAGATTTGTGCAAAACCTCCTGTTGGACTTAAAGGTCGGAAAGTATTTGGGTCGAAAGGACTTGGATCATCCCCAGTTACCGTGATTGAGCTGTGAAATTCTTTTATTTGTGTCAGTCCAACTGATTCAGTCATAAAAATCTTGCTGCAATGTCAACATCAACTTTCTGCCTTACTTTCTGCCTTTGAAAATCTCCCTGATTATGGAAACTTATTCCCTATTGTGTTGAATGTAATTCTAACTATCTCCCTGATTGTTGTACAAAATCTGCCTGATTGCAAGATGCGAATGTTGGCAGCTATCATGTCATTCAAACAGGATCTCATTCATTTAGCTGTAACCCCTCTGGCCACATGACCAACATCATCCAATCAGATCTGTGAACCATGCTGTAACACCTGAATATTTCACAAGTAATGAATATTCATGGTTTTTGTAATTAGATTGGAGCGCATTGCTCAGTCGGCGGTCGCTGACGACGCAGAGCCGTACCTTGAAGGACATGTGCAACATGTGCAACGTGACGGGCAACAACGACTATCCCTGTATCCTGAGTGCATGCTTGGTGTCTATGGAGCCGGAACCGGGGCTACGCATCATGGCAGGTGGGTCTTCTGCTCTGATGTCTTGAAGACGACATTCTTAAATAGAAATGGTCATACAAACGCAACTGGACCCAGCCAAAATGTTTGAATTTCGGATTCAGTGAAACGCTGGTCCCTGTCATGGTGCAGAGAAATGCAAAGTTGGACCGAGGAATTATGTTCACGATAACACGACTTTTGTAAAAAACTGAAATTGTATTATCGAGATTCAACTGAGTTTTTTTATCGATGAAATTGAAAATTGATATTAGGCTTTGTCCTCTGTCAGTGCACCAAGCAGTTGGGTTGCAACCCCCCTTCCCCCCCTCCCCCTCCCCCCCCCCCCCACCCCTTGTTCAGCCGACAACCAGTGTTATGAAACGAGTAAGATGGGGCCAAAAATAATAAATGAAATGCTAAAGATCCTAAAAAAAATTTTCAAATTACCTTAGAATGCAGGAGACATAGAAATCATCTTCAAAAATCAGACTTCAGAATTGTCTGGGGGGAAGCCCCTGGACCCCCTAGCAGGGCATGCCTTTGGCACATCTTAGACTCACCCCCCCCACCTTTAAATCACCCCCCCCCCTTTCCTGAAAGCTAGATCTGCCCCTGACCAAGCAGTACTTTCTATGAAACCGCTGAACAGGAAAAGTGCCTCGCAGCGTTACATGTATATGCTTAATTTCATTTCAGCTAGAAACTAGGTACAGGCAATAAACATGGATGACATTTCTTACTAAGCAAACATCCTGTGCTAAGTCAAATTTTGTGGCGATAAGCAATTTCATAAAATTTAACCCTTGTCTGATCAGATGACTTTTTTCATGTCAGGGTTTGAATGGAACAATTTCCCATTGCCCATTTTTTCCTGTTTCTTGTTTAATGAACCATTTCCCAACCTGTTTTTTTATGGTCTCAGACTCTGTGGCAGCAGATAAATGCAGCAAGAACGCCCAGCGTGACCAACCCTCTTGTCAGCTACACACGCCCGACGATGCCACCTGCACCCACATTCATGTCTTCCCCACCAGCGCTACCAAACAGGTAAGTAGCCTCTCCCCCCAACCCCTCCCTCCCCCCAACCGCCACCCCTCAGTCATCCAGGCCTAGTTTGCCTTGAGCGGACGCTCAGTGAATGTCAATCCAATAACCCACCCCGTCCCCATGTCCGACATAAGTCAGTGATTCGGTTTGAGAAACCTTTGACTCAAGTTTCAACATATCTATGATGTTTGATAACTAAAAGCATTTAGCCTCTGAAGAAGAAACTCGTTAAGTTTGCAACGTCAGGCCGCATTAATTTTTGATAACTGATTAGATATGAACAAGAGAACGTTGCACTACATCTTTGAAGAATATATAAAAGTGAGTTCCTCACTTTCTGACCGAAAAGCCTTCACTAATGTAGCAATCCTGATAAAAAGCCAAGTGTCATCTGAGCGGAGGCAAGAATTCCAAATTTGAAATGACCCCTGATTTCACCGGTTTCACCCCTTGACAGTTTGCCAGCGGGCCCTACCAGGCCGAGCCCATGATGGACCTGTCCTTCACCAACCCGACGGACAACGTGCTCCCGGCCGACGACGACCTCCTGTTCATCACGGAGGGGCTGGGCAACCAGGACCTGGCTCAGATCCTGGGGCTGGGCTCCCCGACCAACATGAACATGGGCTCACCGGTGCCTTCCCATAGTGGTCAATCCCCGGGCGGGCCTAGCTCGCCCGGCGGTCAGCAGATGAACATGGCGGTCAACAGCGAGAACATGAACAAGGTCAGTCGTTTATCTCTGTCATTACTGAAGTCGTTCTGTTGTTACCCTGTTCCTGCGCACAGGCATAGAGCATATTGGTTCGGAGTTCACATTTTTAGTCAGTTTAGGTAATGAAACTGATAAATTGAAACCGTATAATAATAATAATATAAATCAAATTGGGTTTGCCCTTCACCGACGTATAAACACTGTATACTCGGTGTGTTACCTCCCGAGTGAAAGTTGGAAAAAAATCACTCGGGTGGGACTCGAACCCACGACCTCCTGCTTTCTAGTGCAGATGTCTTACCACTCGACCACCGAGCTAACGGGATCGGTTGGCTGGGCAAACCCAATTTGAAGGGCAAACCCAATTTGATTTATATCACCCCGACGCAAAATTCCATCTGAAACCGTATACCTAGTGCACCGGTTGGTTCTCTTTTGGAACCTGGTTCCAACACACAGATCTAAGATGCGTACTGGTTTGGAATATATGCAGTCAGTTTTGAGTGATGATAAAACTGATTTTAAGGAACTGATGCAACAGGGCAATTTATAAACCTCTGTGTTAAACTTTCAAACAATCCAAATGCCACGAATGAAACGTGCATATCATTTTGAAGCGAATTATATAGAAATGTAGTTTATATCTGAAGGCCGGTTCATTCTCGGAGCAAAATCAAACGCAAACGTGAATGTGTTGCAAAAGTTGAACACAATTTCGCAGCGAATGCTTTGTAGCGAATGCTTAGTGACGTCAAATTTACATCGCATTTGCATTCGCATGGAGAATGAACAGGCCTTTTGTGTTCAACTGTTCAGCTGTTACTTTAATAACTGAAAAATTAGTAAGTGCATAAAAATAATCAATTTGTTTGAGTACGTCCAACACCATGATGTTTTCTACTACAGCAGAGGCCAAGTTCGGGCAAGGACCATTAGTCGACTAGTGGTTGATTTGTGACATGCCTTACGCCTGCGCACTGATAGCAACATGCGAACGTCTCTAGTCAAACGCTGGTCAAAATGTCATTGCAAAACTTCTGGATCCAGGCTCTCTGCTAACGTTATGAATGCGCGCGGCTATTGGTTACCAGCGAAGCAACCAACCCCAGTAGGCTGGTTCCAAATAGTCGACTAGCGTAGTCAACCATAGTCGACTAGACAGAGTTCGGGCAAACGTTAGTTAACCATTGGTGAACTATAGTCCTTGCGCGAACTTGGCCATAAATGTTGGACTAATTATTTCACTTTTAAATCATTGTAGTAAGTAACTGATACGTTTTACAGGCATGCAACTTTTCCTCGGATCAGCTGATTTCCTCTTTTTCACTTCCAATGTGTGCCATTGAAAATAGAAAAACACTGTACAAAAGTCTTGGAAAGATTTGAATTTCCTCTTTTTTTTTGTAACTTCCCAGTTGCATGCCTGGTTTTAGGAGAATTAAAATCCACTTTATGGTTATAACTTTTCTTATGCACACTGATAAATTGTCTCCAATGTACATTGTATGTCCGACACCGTAGGCACCAGTAGGGTTCAATCAGCGGCCTGGACTTTATCATTATATAAATCTGGTCATTGTGCATGTTTTGGAATCACTTAACCCTCCGATGCAAACATGCATTCTGTGCCAAGTAGTCCTTTCAGTCAAAATCAAACAAGTGACTGTTTTCCACATTTAAGAATTCCTAGCCTACCGTACATAAAGCAGGATTGACTGGCTGGGACTGTTTTTAAGTAACTTGATACAGCTATGCTTTGACTCCGGGTGAGTGATAAAACAGCTGTGACTACAACTTGCCTGCTTTGTCTGTTGACCCTGTTTGACTAGTCACAGTGCTTGCTTGACATGTGATCTGACTGCTGGTGACTAGCCTTTGTTAAAAGTATAGCAGGGGAAGTGGAAGTGAATTTTGACTGTCTGTGACTGTTTAAATAGCAGGAGGGCTAGCTAGACTGCATATTATTTATCATTGTAGAATGCTCAGATGGTTAAATCTTTAGCTGTTTCACTAAATTTCCCATGTACTACACTTCGACTATTTTGAGCGCACTCTCAGAATTTTCTTTGGGTTCTTTGGGTACCCGGTGCCTTGTACAAAAATTTAACATTAACCATTATTCCCCTCATCTTATCTCATCTCATCTTATCTCTTCTCTTCAGAACACCAACCAGCAACTCCTTCCGACAGAGCCTGAGGAGTCCCTCCTCCAGCAGCCCCTGGCCATGGGCTTCTTCGTCTCCACGGCCAAGACCGGCCCGCTGCCTGACTGGTTCTGGTCCTCCTGCCCAGAGGCTGAAAACAATTGCCCTGTCTTCCTCAAGGTACAAAAAGATCTTCCACAAATTACCTTTCCCTCCGATCTTATCACCACTTACTACCATTTCTGATCAATGTGGGTTCGAGTCTCGGTTCTGGACACTTGTGTCCTTTAGCAAGACACTTAACCATTATTGCGTCATTCTTTGGGCCCTTCGGATGGGACGTAAAGCCGTAGGTCCCGTGTGTTATGTAATGCGCGTTAAAGAACCCAGTAACACTTATCGCTAAGAGAAGGGGTTTGCCTCGGTGTTTCTGGCAGTGGCTGCTTAATGCGTGCGCCGCAGCACCTTGTAAACCCTGATAAGGTGCTACGTAAAATGGGTCTCATATGTCAAATACGTCATTTACCTGTCTTTAAAATAAATTGATGGGCCGTATTCACGAGTTGGCCTTTTTTGGTTGGGTTCCCTGAACGTATTTCATTAAGTGTTAACTGTTCAATGGGATGGCGCCAGACTATTTACTGTCTTTTTTTTTTTAATCTGGGTTTAAACATTAGGGAATTCTTAATTACAAATTTAAAATTATTCATTGAAGCAGACTGAAATTTATTAGGAATTAACTTGCTTTCATTTCTCTTCGCAAGTTCCAAAAATTAAGATTTTACCTCACTTTCAATTCAATATGGCCGACTTGTGAATAAGGCCCTTTAGGGCCTTGAGAACCTAATTGTTGGTAGATACGTGCGCTACATAAGACTCCGATATTATTAGTATTATAATTTTTCTGCATCCTTTCCAATTCACTTCAAGCACTGAGCTAGTTCCGTGTGATAATTGTTTGGTGTTGTTTTCATTCTAGGCTGCGTTACACTTGCACAACGCCTCTGTGCAGCAGATGACAGACGACCTGCTGCAGACTAAACACAACCACCCACTCGACTCAAACCTCACTACAGATGTACTCAGGTCAGTCAACTAGGCTTTTTTTGTGTGTGTTTGTTTTGTGTGTCTTGCCATGGTTAGACTAGAGACCAGCAACAAATTTCACACAACAGTGCGTAACTGTAAGATGCATATGCAGTGTGTAAGATTTATGCAACAAGTCTGTTGCGCAACTGCTCATTGAATTTATGATCGGTTTCACAAACCTTGAAGTAGCTGTGCAACGTTTCAAATACTTTACAAAATATTTTTGGAGAGGATAATCGCAGCTTTTATAATGGCTCTTTCTGTACATTTTCATTATTCGTCGCAAAACAGTTGTCGAATCACCTCCACTTGCCATTTTGAAAACACGTTCGTCCAACTTTGTTTGGAATCTCAGAAATTGCGTTGGGGTAAAATAGGGTGTCATTTACGTCAAAAACATAGCCGTGAAACTCATGTATCAACATTAATAACTTAGACAATAGATGGACTTGTGACAATTATAATTAGTAGAACAATAGTTTGTTCTGCGTCAGTACACCTCCTAAAATGCTTGCGTAACTTGTGACATGATTGTGTTGTGTATGTCGCGGACTTGTGCACTATGAAATTTTCTTGAAGGTTATCATAACTGAAATGTTGCACAATTGAAATATCGTGCAACTTATGCAATAAAATGGGTCGCAAGTGGAGTTACACAGTCAAGTGAAATGTTGTGAAATTGGCTTCAGAGCTGAGCTGAACCAAATGATTGCCAAGATTTGAGTAAAGCAAGTGAAAAGTTTGACGGTCAAAAAACACTTGGAGCGACTACATTGAAAGATTGTTGGAGTTATCAAGAACAACTCAATAGTCTAGTCAATGAAATTTGGAGGCATCAGTATCGCCTCTATAAAACCGAATTTGATTTTGGGGTCAACTAGATTTGCCCATAATACCGTTGGTTTGTCACAAAGCATTGGGTCATTCTGTGCCAATTCAACGGGCTTGTTCAAACTTGGTGGAAAGGTTCTTTAAGTTGTTCTATAGATGAGGTCGAAAGCAAAAATTCAAATTGCTTTTCGTTGTGGTGGCACAAAAGTTCAATGAACTTTGCCAAAAAAAGGGAATTGACTGGCCCATAGAATAAATCGCTGACTTTAAGGACCCATATCTTGAGGGGACTTAACCAAATGCATCTTTGAGACTTTTCATCCCGTTGTCAGACCTTTTTTAAAAATTGACGATCTCGTCCCTCATTTAGGTATGTACTGGAGTCGATATATTTGATTTCCGAACCCGACCCCCCACCCCCCCCAACCCAATCTATCAAGTTTGTAAGTCTAATAAAATATACCTCTCTGCTTTGCCCCCTGATCCAGGTATGTACTGGAGAGCTACAACAGCCTATCCTGGTTGACGGTGGATCCGGCCAGTGGGGACCGACGTTCCTGCCTTCCCATCCACCTTGTAGTCCTCATGCAGCTGTACAACACCATCGCTGCGCTGTTCTGACGTCGCTGTCGCATTGCTAAACCCTTCTTCGTCAATCAGTGATCAAACTGTTTTTATGTGAAACCGGCCAAAAGTTACAGAGATAACTGTGAGAGCACTGGAACTAAAAAGATCGAAAAATCCTTGACTTGAACCAAACTTGGTCGTTATATTCCTTGCATCAGACTTATGATGTACTGCAAGCTAACAGAGGACCGTGAAATCTTAGCCAGTGCCGGAATTTGGAAGTTTTTTTTTTTTTTTCTGTCCCACATATCTTCAAGCTGCATCAGTAAATGTTAACCCAAAAAAACTACGCTTGGTGGATTTTAGTTTGTTCGTTGCTGCAAGCCGTACATTTTGAGGCCAGTTTTGTGTAAGCTTTGATGTCAGTTGTCCTTTACACATGTTTACACAGAGAGATCCCCCTATCCCCCGAGTCGACACCCAACAATTGGACAGGCATTTGAGTGACAGCACGCCACCTTGAACTGCTAAGAGAAATGGCACAATTACTATCATGTGAGCTAGGACATCCTGATAACGATGATAAAAATGGAGCGATACTTCAGATGTTCATTATTCAGCTATAAGCAACCTCCAAAAGGCTTGTGACTTCGCAGTTTGGGTAGTATAAGCACTGAGAATCGCGTGAGAATGGTCCTCAAGACAATAATTGCTCTCACCAGAATTTTTTTTCTCAATTCGGAGCGATTCTTCAGATGTTTATTCAGCGCTATCACCTGAGCTCGTGATTTTTCTCCCCATTGGTTCAACTGTTTAACCTTTGTTGAGAGAAAAAGTACAAGCGCTATCACCTGAGTGGAGTCATCACGATAACGATCGATTTCACAAGATTGTCTTAATGAAGATGGAGCGATACTTCAGATGTTCGTTGTTCAGCTATCAGCCACCACCAAAAGGCTCGCGACTTTGCGGTTTGGTTGTTCATCTGTCGATAACATTTGTTGGGAGATATAGTATAAGCACTATCGCGTGAGAATGTTCAAGAAGACAGTTGCTCTCACCCGATATTTTTTTCTCAAGTCGGAGCGATACTTCAGATGTTCTTTAAGCGCTATCTTCACATCGGCTGAACTATTTAACCTTTGTTGGGAGAAAAAGTACAAGCGCTATCACGTGAGCGGAGTCATCACGATAACGATCGATTTCACCGGATTGGTTTAATCAAGATGGAGCGATACTTCAGATGTTCGTTAAGCGCTATCATCACATCGGCTGAACTATTTAACCTTTGTTCAGATTAAAAGTACAAGCGCTATCACGTGAGCGGAGTCATCACGATAACGATCGATTTCACCAGATTGGTTTAATCAAGATGGAGCGATACTTCAGATGTTCGTTAATCAGCCATCAGCCACCAGCCAAAGGCTCATGATTTCGCAGTGTGGGTTATCCTGCCCTCTAGTGTCGGGACATGGCCCTACCAACAGGATGAACCACTCAAGGGGAGGGGTCCAACATATTGACGTACATATCTGCAGAAGTGCCAATGGGAGAGTCAAGTGTGACCACTAAAGTCTCGGACAAGCCCCACGTCGCTACTCCAAACCAGCAAAAAGAAACAAACCAAATCTAATTTGAAGCCAAACTGATATTTCATGTTGATTTTCGACAATCCAAAAAACTAAAGGAAAAAAAAAAACATGATAGGAATGTCTGCTGCCCCCTACTGATCATATCAGGGAAGCCCCCAGTGGAGAAAGAACAGTGTCCAAGGAGTAATGAATGGGGGAAAACCCCAAACGCCCACTCACGATGCACAATGCCAATACAATGTACTTGTAATCTCACTGGACATCAGTGTCTGCTGCCCTCTGTGGACTGCCATTTACAGTCCCTGCACGGCAGTTCTCAGCCAAGAACCTGAGGGGACATGGACAGCTAAGCAACCTGACTGTGGTGTGCAACTTCCAAGCAAACTATGGATTCAGTTTCTGATTTCTTTTAGGACACATGTGTTACCTGTATTGTAATATGTGACCTGTTCTGTCAAAATCAGACTTTTCTGGGCATAAGGTCGAAAATGAGATTTTTGCATATTGTTAAAAAAAAAGTTCTTTTGCCTTTTAAAAGGTGGTTTCAGTTTTGAAACCGGTCATTCCTGGGCAGAGTTACGCCATTTTTTGAACTTCATTGTGTCGAAAAGTAGAAAACGGAGAAAATGGCCACCAACGTCACAAAACGGTACTTTCTGTAACTGATATACCTTAGCAATCATCAAAAAACCATATTTAGAGTTCAAATTAGGGTTTCAAACTTTTATTGTATATTTTAAACATGTTTAGGATTACAAATATGCAAGAATTAGAAAATCAAAAAAAAAAAAACCACCCCCACAGCGTTTTTTGGCCTATCGTGATTTCAACCTCTGCCCAGAAGCGTCTGCTTTTGACAAAACAGGTCACATATCTTCTTGCCTGAATGAACCACTGCGAGTTCTTCGTGCACAACATGTACACTTGAGCAAAAAAAAACTGGGTATTTCTGTTTCAAGTGACACAATCGCTTGAGGCATTGGACTCCTTGTGCTTGCAGGGCACTGTAGGAAGATTAAAGGTAGAGAAGATCATTTGCAGCTATCCAAAAGTAACTGACCAAGTTATTGTTGAAAAGCATACTTGGTTTAAAGATGGCAATTGCCCTAAAATCCATGTGAAAGTATTCCTTCTGGCATGCTGTCATTTTGAAGAAAACAGTCAAAGGTCACTTCCAAAGATGAATACAATTTTTTTTTGAAAATTTCAGTTTGTAGTTGGCGCACGCACGCGCAGTTGCTATAATTCGTCTGTTCAGTGCGAGACATCGCATAGCTGCAATCGGCTGAATGAGAACGTGTTCTGGATGCGGATTTCGGGCGCAATTCAAAACACGACTCGGCAACTTTTGAATTGAAATTGAGATTCTAAAATATTGTTTTCTCGGGATGCACAGCATTCACAGAGCTAAAACATCATCCAGTTAGTTGTTAAGCACCCGTCTTTAGATTTTGAGCACTTTTGTTGCTTCAAACGAAAAGAATTCACAAATGATCTACCCTACCTTTAATACAAGTCTAGAACTGGGCTGGTGTAGTGTGAAATCTGGACTTCACATCAAAGGACTTGTTGACTGTACGTGTTGCTCATGCATGTCTCAGTGAATTGCAAGGGAGCCATATACAGCTTTCTCTCTCTCTCTCTCTCTCTCTCTGATGCATCTGTCCTGGGCTCAATCTCGCGGCGCTGCTAGGCAAAAAAATTTGCTGAGCACAAAAAAAAAAGTCTGGCTTATAAAAGCAGATTACCAGCCAAAACTCAATATCATTTTCATGCCAAGCGAACAACAGCTGAATACTAATCACGAGCAATGTACATCACGTGGAGTTTTGGCTGGTAGCCTGCTTTTATAAGCCAGACTTTGGTTTTTTTTTGCTACGCAAATTTTTGTGCGTAGCAGCGCTGTGAAATTGGCCCCTGGCCCACATCCGGGTACTGGAAAAGTCAGCGTCACAATCGGCAAAGATCACAGAGTGCCGCATGCAGTAGGTAGCAGGCAAGCCTTCAAAGCTGTGATGGGTGGCAAAAACTGGTCAGAAAAATGCGAAGCCAACACCCAGTGCTGGGTGGGCACGATTTATGACAACCGTACACGGCACAGTTGCTTACCAGTGTGCCATTTGATAAAGAATTTGCGGTTATTTTACGCGCAAATAAAGCTGTCTAGTTGCAACAGGCGACGTGGTTACTAACTAAATGCTTGCCTACTGCCGTGGTGGTCAATCACGAAACCGGATGGTCATGTGGTACGCTGACATCATCCAACCAGACTAAATCAGGGTCAATAAAGAAGGCAAGAATGTCATTGGAGTCCAAATTTCATACCCCACCACACACAGAATCTGACAGCCCATTCGGTTGGGGCCATACGTTTCCCAGGCTGAGTTTGTTGTTTTTATTGAGGTATAAAGTGTTCACTGTTAACACAATCATGTGAGAAAGAAACTTTGCAATGCCTTTCCATTCAAGTATAATTCCCTTGGCGCCTGACTTAAAATAAAATCGAGGAGAAAAAGCTGGCCAGGCATTTATTGAGGCAGAAGTCATGTTTGCCCGGTCAACAAACCAGACTGGCACATCCCTGGAGACTTCTTGAAGTGATTTGACACTAGTCCTCATTAATTTGCTTCTAAAATTATTATAGCTATAAAAAAAAAACACCTTAGGATTGCCATTGGGGTAACGGGAAGACTCAAAAGTTATATGCCAGTTTTCGCCCACTGTTAGGATTAAAGTTGTCTCTTGGCTATTAACCTTCTGGCTCCGCTGAAAATTTGGAGAAAACACGTGAGGATGGAGTCAATGAATAAGCCATTTGCGAGTGACCTATATCCTTTGGGATTGAAATTTGAAAAACATCTGGTACACTGACTCGCTCAGAATGCTTAGCACATTTGAAGTGTGAATTCTCCAGACCACAGACACTGTTGCTAATCACATGATTCGGGGCAAGCTCTTGCATAGTTACGTAAGAGACGCTCAGCACCAATACATTGTTCACAATGGGTGAGAACGGCACAAAGACACCAGACCATGCCGGAGCTGGGGTTGCTAGCATAAGGCTTGCCCCGAATCGCGTGATATAGTGACAGTCTCTTTGCTCGGGAGAATGCAAAGTGAAAACGTGCAAAGCTGGGATTAAGTCAGCGTTCCAGATTGTATTCAAGTTTAATTCGCAAATGGCTCATTGAGCAGTTGGCAGTTTCATTTCCATCTGGCAATTTCTAGAGTTGTACACGGGGTGTTTTGCACTGTGAAGTACTCCCACCTCCAAACCCCCCCCCCCCCCCTTGTTGAAAGGTTTTTGGTATTCTGCCAAACAAACAGACAAAACAAGTAACCCATACAAACCGGGCCTCCGTTTTTACATACTTACACGTAGTAATTATCCCCGACTTAAACAAAACAAGCTAGGATTTGCAATCTAATGTTGATTTACAGTTGCAAGTGATAAACGTTCCGTTGGTTGTTTGTATGAGACATTTAAAAAGAACATGTTTCATGTTGTGGATTACTGTTCTGCCAAAAAAAAACAACAGGTGCATTCAGCCAAGTTTTATGCTTGCATGCTTGCTTTGACACTGTACCTGTTGTTCGACAACTCCCACCCCCCCTTCCATTCAGTCCAGTATTCCGCAGTACACATTACTGCGAAAAGGCACTGAACAAAAGCCTATAGCCTGACTGTTAACTATCATCCCTAAGGGTGTAAACCACAATGTGTAGATTTAAACCCAAAAAAAACGAGGGAAGGAAATACGTATCTGTCTGTGCCAAATTCAAGGGAATCGAAAAGGGGGCGGAGTAAAAGAGAGTGGTGTCAATCAAAACTGGCTTATAAAATTTCTGGTTGTGTAAAAATTTCTGGTTGTGTAAAAATTTCTGGTTGTGTAACGTGTTGTTTTGACCTGTTGACCTCTGAACTTGTGACACTCAAGCACACCCTTCCAACAGGCTACCCCTCTTGCCTAACAAATCCTGTATTCTGCCAGTTACTAGCCATGTAAATCCCATCCAAGTCCCACGGGGCACCAGGGGAACATGCCTACCAGTGAGATGTGGTATGTATACATAATGGTTGGCTGGGTTTAATAACAGTTGTCCCACATGCAGTGAGCGGCAAGCTTGGGGCTTGGGTGTTTTTACTCCCCTTATTTGGGTTAGTTGGAAGCGCTTTGGTTTCGGAACAGGGCTGTGTTCTGGCAAAGCAAATAACGGGTAAGTTGTGATTTTTATTTTTTTTGGCGAGCATATCAGCTGTATTTCAAAGTTCCCTGCTTTTGGATCAAACTGGATTTCTCAGTCTGTGGGCAATGAGAACATTTATTTTCTCTGTGAGGGCATTTTCTCTGTAATAATGCAGATTATTGGCAATGGCTGACAGACACTTGACTCTACAGGTGTCTGATTCTCTTGTACATGGGCTAAAGGCAGAAGTCCGATTAGTGGATCCGTCCTAGAATAGTGACGATGGAAGTCGTGTGAGGGGAGGCCTGGGGGGGGGGGTCCCTCACAGTCACATTGACATTGACCCTGGGGCATTGGAAACAACATTCACCCATCAATGATCACTGAGAGTTTCTGAAGGCACAAAACCCTTCAACTCGCGGGACACCCACAAGCAATTCAGAGGCAACTTTCATTCAAATTTTTAAGTGTTTTGAATTTTTTTTTTTTTCAAATTAGAGGTAACCGTACCCAAATGAAAGGGGAATTCCAAACTGACCCCAAGAAATGTGTCTGATGCCTGACTAACGTGCCGATCTAGTATAACATAGAAGGCTTCCTGCGAAGATTATAGTTCATTCCCTTTCAAACGTGAAGGTTTATCCAGATTGAGATCTTATTTTTTTGGGGGGGGGATATAGGAACGACAAGTTACATTATACCAATGGTTCCGTTGTGCAGGCTTGACATCAGATTAACTGATCACAGATTTCGTTCAAGAGTTATGTATCTTTTGTGTGCTGGTTTGAAGCATTTTGTCTCTGTACATAGTGTACAGACACTGTGTTATATCATGCTGAACAAAAACGAAACAAAAAATGTGTACTTTGTGTTATACAAGAAGAGCGTGAGTATTCAATATACAAAAAAAAATATCAGTAATATCTAAATAATATATTTTGCCTTTTTTTTGTTTTTAATGAGGTATTATTATTGTAATATGTTTAAAAAAAGTAATAATTTCTCAACCGTGAACTTTTTGTCCGTTGATGGCGACAACTTTCAGTGTGTCAAGTATTGGTCATGAAACGTTTATTTGCCTACTTGTATATAAATATTGAAATTATTGTTAATTGTACACAAAATGGGTGTATATTGGTGTACAATGTTTAATGTACGTTGGTAAAAGTATAAACTATAAACAAATTCTTTGTAAATGTTACACATTGACTAAATGGGGAAGAAGCAGAAGAAAAAAATCAACTGTAAGTTTCTTTTTTACTATACATATTGTCAGAAAATGTAACGAAATCATCTATCACCATGGGGGAAAATTTAGATTTGGAAAAAAATTCCCGGTGATTTTTTTTTTTTTTTTTTTTTTTTTGAGAAATGACTGTATTTTATGTGTGTATGTATTGAAACATAATTATTATTATTGCCAGACGAAAGGACGGATTCTGTGTATGAGGTTCTTTTAATAATGGTAAAGAAAAACAAAATGTGAGATCAGAAATCATCGTTTTAGAATTAAATTATGTGAACTTCTGTCTTGGAATATGTTAGAGACGGCGTGTAGACTCCCACACCAGGCTAGGATGTGTGTAGTCTCGTTTCAAGCTGTTGAATGTCATCTTGGATGAAATGGATTTTTTTTGGGGGGGGGGGGTCTGGTCCGGATAATTATGATATGCTTTTTCCACATGATTTGTAGAAATAAAAGTAAGTTATTTGTCTCTAGCTCTAAACCCAACAAGGGAAAGGAAACGAAACTTTGTCCAGACGTCATTTTTCTTTCGCCTCAAGTTAAATTTTTTGTTTTTCATTTTATTCTCCAGCTCTTGTTTCGTAGATGCTGTGCCAATTCCCGCCATTTCACGCAGTTTGAAAGGTTTCCCATGTGGAACCAACCTCATCCCCAGGGTGTCGAGCAGTATGCGCCCACCACTACCTGCTCTCTCACTCTGGTATTGGATCATTTGCATGTGCAAGATTTTTGAACACGTATGCAAATGAGGAATAGTCTGGTGCCTGCCTGTGCATTACATTTGCGTTTGTTTTTGTATGCGATGTCTGGGGTAAAGACAGACTCAATTTGTCGCAGCGCGTGCATGGCGTAAGTTACGAAAACACGATTTTATTTTAATTAAACTATTACAATCTTAACGAGACAACATGCAGTATCATATATCATATTAAAATTAACAAATTGGAAAGGAAATGAATATTTTCGAGAAGGCGTGGGCGAATGATCGAGAAAACACGTACTGCACGTTGTGAATAACAACACCAAGTACACGAGATAAATCCATTTCTAGCCAATTGCGGTATCGAGGATACAGGAAGAAAGTTTCCTATCCAGGGCTTACTATAGTAAGCACTGGGGACGAGGTTGATGTGGAACGTTTTTATTTCACTCGCCAAATAATCCTAATATTTCTACCCCCTCCCAGACTGGACACCGCGTGACACTAAGGGCGCTCTGTTACAACTGATAATGTAAAAAAAAAAAATTTAAAACCCGGATAACTATCACCAACTGATAATGTAACACAAATTGACTGATACTGAATCATATCGCTAACCGATAATGTAACACAAAATTGACCAAAAGTGTAGTTAATTGAACTTCACTATCAGTCAATTGTTGTTGCATTATCGGTCCTAACCGACCGACCCTGCTTCAGAGGGGGAAAAAACGAGAACCATAGGAATGAAAAAGGGACGCCCTAATAACCAGCTAGTTTTCCGCGTGGCACAGGCCTACGTAACCGCACCCGCACATTTCTTATATTCCCTATTAAACCTTTGATTAGTCCGTGTAATATACCTTGGTCTATTACATTTGAGTAGATTCGCTGATTAATTATGCAAGACTACCGCATCTTGACCTCTAGATTTTGACCAATACCGGAGGGCGGGGGGATAGCGATTTTTTGGCAAGGTATGCACATCTAGAGATGGAAAAAGGTATGATAGCTTTGCAGTGTGAGCGCTGGCAGGCTTTTTTTGGTGTTATCACTTTTTAATTTTTTTTTTCAACATGGCCGCCAATATGCTAGTCTATGTAATAGACCATGGCGAAAGCCATGGTCTATAATGCGTGAACAGATTCGCTGATTAATTAGGCAAGACCCCGCCTCGTGACCTCCTAGATTTTGACCAATCAGAGGGCGCTTTCTATAGCAGGTCTTCGGTCATTCCATAGGGGTGCAACAGTACACAAAAATTCCCATAGCCACTAGTGCTAAATGCCCATACTTCAAAATTCTTTTAAATATACTCGGAACTCTCACGGGTATTTAAGCTGCACAGAAAAATGATGATCGACATGTCATCTTGCAATTTCTTTTCATTTTTTTGTGGGTTGACCCTAGTCTGAGTATCACCCGTTATCCACGGAGCCATATCTCCTGTCTAACGTCTGATATGTCAAAGCATGCAGATTTATGCAAGCCGCACGCCAGCCAATCGGAGTCGACTTTACTAAATCGTGACGTCATTTCATCCCCAAATCAGAACTAACGCTGTGATTGGTCAATTCGAATGCAGCGTTTTGTAATACAACAACAGCCGGGTGTGCATTCACGTAACATGATGATACCGAGCGCCGCGCGCCGTGATTGGTCAATTCGAATGCAGCGTTTTGTAATACAACAACCGGGAGCGCATTCGCGTAACATGATACCGAGCGCCGTGCGCAGTGACATTCTTTTTTTTTAATCCGTGTCTATGACGCGCAACGGGTGAATGACCGAAGACCCGATAGACCTGTAGAAAGCCAACTGCTGATTGGTCAAAATCTAGGAAGTCAAGAGGCGGGGTCTTGCCTAATTAATCAGCAAATAAATCTGTTCGTGCATAATAGACCACGGAATTCGCCGTGGTCTATTACATAGACTAGGTAGACCCTTGACTTTTCGAGAAATGTTCGCCTAAAGAAGACGACCCCTATTTTCCCCAAAGCGGAACGGTAGCCATCATGAAAAACGATCCCTCCACAACATGGCAAAATAGCGCCACTTTCGAGCCCTATTGTATCCAAAATGCTCAGAATTGGCAGCCCCGAGTCCGGGTCAGAGGTTCAATGCCATATCTCTTCAATTCCCCGATGTTATGGCTCTCAGAACTCTCTAATATAGAATGTTTTGAGGGTATAACTTTTTATTTGTGAGCTCGGCGGATGGGTTTAGGCCTACTTACAGGACTGTGTGCACCCATAGGTCATTCTCCCTTTGCGCGTGCGCGTCGATGACAATGGATAACAAATAAAATGTGTCACGTGCTCTGTCATCATGTTACGCGATATCGCGCCTAGCCTTTCGCCAAGGCCATTGTGGCTTAACTTGCTGGCATTTGACAAAGCGGCGAAGCCGCGAAGCGACTGGAGCGGGAGACCACACACGCGCGCGAGTGGCGAAGCCACGAGGGCCTTTTCCAACTTGTCAAGAATTTCTTATGTTTTTCTTTATAATCTAGCAAAATTCCAACCAATCAGGGCGCACGTGGCATCTACCCGGATGCGCGCGCACCCTGGATGCTTGCACAATATTTAAAAAAAAAATGCGAGTCTTGTTTTCCACGAGATCGTGACCGCGTAATTGTTCTTTCATTATCTTTTTTTAATGTTACAATATAAAGTATTTAAAGAAATTATTTATGTATGAACTTATTTCTTTCATCTGAACTTATAGTTATTTCCTTACGTTTTCCAAATACTACCCTTGTTACCACATGTGGTAACAAACATGTTGTGGCCGCCTTTTTTTTTAAGTGATAGCACCCCAAACGTAGTCTGAGTATCACCGTTATCAAAGGAGCCATAGACTACCCCAAACGCTGCCCCTACTGCAATGCTATCACACCGACTACAGGGTGTACATGTATATACCTTTACAATCAGCGTGAATGAGCATTATTCCCCTCGTTTGATACCGACCAAACCCAGGCTGATGGCCTAGATCAGTTTTGCCCTCAGTAGAAAACCCTCGACTTGCTCTCTATTGATTCCACGCATCTATATTTTGTTACGCAAATTGTTTCGTAACCGGCGAAATGGCCAAAGTATTGTACCAAGCAGTAAACCCACTCAAGCGTACTATCCTTTCTCTATATGTCCCGCTGGTTCTCTGTTCGGTACCTTGTGAGAGAGTCTCTCGTGCCAATAACCGCGTGGAGATGAGACAAACATGATGAAGGCGTAGTAGCCTACAGTTTGCCACTGGCACTATATGTTCTGATGTGTCACTGCTACGCTGTCATATTACGTCAGTGCAGTATCCTAATGAAAAGTAAAATCCGCCTTTAACGGCTTTATCAAGAGTGCTACTTATAATAGGCCTAATTGGGTGCAGTCACAAAGAGCATTGCTTTGTTGTAGCCTGACCAAGGAAGAATAAGTATATAACCTTGGTCTATTGTCGTCATTTTGCCGCCCGCAGGAAACCGCTTCTAGTGAATTATTACAGACTTTGTAAAGTTTGGGTGTAGGACATCAGGATTACTTCCGTTTATGTTCCCGTACCTCCGTGGAAGTGGTGTTAAACGGCACGGGTTGAAAGTAAACACTCGCATACGCGTCCAAACATTGACTGTCCACTTCAAGAGAGGGAGCCTATACTTTTTTTTATCGGTGAGTTTTCAAATGTAGAATCGTAAATAATTTCCCATGCTATTTCGACTTTAACCCATAGAAAAATACCATTTTTTTCAATAGATATTTCCCTAAAAGATAATCACTTTTGAATGAGACATCGAACGAAAAAATATCAACAGACTAGTTATTGAAATAGGTGGGGGCGCGCTGACGTCATCCGATGAAAACGGGTGCATACCTATGTTCCCCAATACCGATGTTCCCCGAAATCCCTACCCTATAACCCTTACCCTAACCCTAACCCTCATCCTAAGGATTTCGGGGAACATCGGTAGTGGTAGTGGGGAACATCGGTATTGGGAACATCGGGTAGACCCCATGAAATTATGAAAACATCGATTCCTTTGCACACCAGTTGTCATTACCCAGACAACAATTAGGCTCTCCGAAGAAAGAAGGTTTTTACTCGCGCGCCGTTTTCGTTTCTTTTGTATTGGTTTGGTTTTGGTCGTTTTTTTTTTAAGGCCGGGCCTATGGCGAGGTTAATAAATTATATTTCACACAACTAAAAATTGATTCCTAAGTATATCATTTTGTAGGTGTAAAAATGGTGACCGTCAATGACGGTCACCATTTTCCGTCATGGGAAAACGTGTTTCAGTAAAACCAAGTAATCCTTTAAACATTTTCTGAAATTGACTGTTTCTGAATTGTTGTAGGGGCCTTCAGAACGGTTTACAAAATAGTTTCATGTACTGGTAGTGACAACATAACAATGAATCCCTCCCAGTTTTGTGAGCGGAAACATTAGGTGATTTGGGGGGGGGGGGGGGGGAGGGGGCACACTTCATTCTCTACTGGGGTAGAATGTAGCATACGTAGGCCACTTTGTAGTTCTATCGGGATTCACAGATCTGTACAGGTCAAGAACAAAAAAACGAAACCCAAATGTCGGGACTATTGTTTTAGTGAAGTTCTGCGTGTAGTCAAAATCTAGGATATGAAAGCCCAATTCTTCAGCTTTCTTTTTCATTGAAATCACTCATGTACTTTTCAAGTTATGGAATTTTAAAACCAACCCACGTTTTAAGGTTCTGACCACGGATCACAAAATAGTAAGTATTCTTTCAGCAAAACGGAAACAATTCACACACATCCCTATGTGATTTGTTTTCGTTTGGTGAAAGAACACTCACTAGTCTACTTTTTTTGTGATCCGTGGACAGAACTTTAAAACGGTGGTTGTGTTTAAAATTCCATAACTTGAAAAGTACATAATTTCAATGATTGTTGTAATAAAAGAAAGCTTATGAATTGGGCTTTCATAACCTAGATTTTGAAAGTGCTACATGCAGAACTTCACTAAAACAATGGTCCCGACATTTGGGTTTCGTTGTTTTTTTTTACTCACCCTGTAGAATGATTCATAGCTCTATTTCGTAAGTTTTTCAAAATTATTATTTACAATGACTGTTATTATAGTACGTGGTTGAGAACTATTTAAATTAGCTCATGATGCTGCATCTCCCCCTACCCCCATACCCCTCCCTACCCCCATCCCCTCCCGCCCCCGCGCGTCTATAGTCTACGTGCAAACACGTACACCTATGCTGTTTGCGCCGGGGGGGGGGTGGATTTTGAAGGAAAACAATTGCCGCCGACAAATGCACTTTTTATGAGAAAACAAACAAACAAACACGTCTTTCAATTAATAAACCAAGCTTATAATTGGCTTTTAAACTATAATCCCGCGTCGGACCAAATAGAAAAGAAAAAAAAAGAAATGAGCGTACAAATAACTTTGTCAGAAAAAGTCCTCGTCTGGCTTTTGTCCTTGGTAAATTTTACGTTCTCCCTAAAAAAAAAATCAGAGGGACAAAACAGTATATCATTTTAGGGACCATAGAAATGCAGTCACGGTGGTGAAAAAAATTCTGTTGCAATTTGTTTTGAGGTCAAACCATATATTGCCTGGACTATGAGAGGTGGTCAGGCTCAGACCAACGGAGTGTCTTAAAGCTAGAGTCCATCATTTGCAGCCATCCGAAAAGTAACTGGCGTAATTACAAGGGCGGATCCAGGGGGGGGGGGCCAAAGGGGGCCATGGCCCCCCCCCCCCAAAACGAAACCAATTTTTTTTTTTTAATGTGACATCGCAATAAAGGCAGGCAATGAGTACACCACCATCTTTTCCTCAAAAAAATTGGTTAAAGTGGTCAGAAACTGCCTCAGATCGCCCACAGAGCATCTAGAATCCAAAAAATTTTCGGGGCCCTCGCGGGCCCCGAACCCCACGCCGTAATTTTTTAGACCCACTTTTTGGGGGGACCAAAATTTTTTTTGGCCCCCCCAAAATTGTGTTCTGGATCCGCCCTTGCGTAATTATTGTTAAAAAACAAACTTGGTTGAAAGATAGTAAGGGAACTAAACTCCCTGTGAAATTATTTTTTCTGGGAAGCTGTCATTTTGAAGTAATCAACGAAAGAAGGCATTTCCAACGGTGATTCTTAAGAAGCACCGTAGGAAAATTTAAATTAGTAGTTCGTTTTTGTTATTCAGCGCAGCGCGCACAAGTATTGGAACGACGCACACGCGCGCGCGGTTGTTGTAATTCGTCGGATCAGTGCGCGACGTCGCGTATAGCTGCAATTCAAAACAATTCAAAACATGATTCAGTAACTTTTGATTTGAAATTGAGATCTTAGAATGTTTTTCTC